>NW_028227342.1:100312-252812 GCF_978045245.1 Mus caroli
GGTGAGAAACCCTGAAAAAGTCGAAAAATGAGAAAATCACACTGTAGGACTTGGAATATGGTGAAACACCCTGAAAAACTCAAAAAATGAGAAAATCACACTGTAGAAGATGGAATATGTTGAGCAATCCTGAAAAAGTCAAAAAAAAGTCCAAAAATAAGAAATTAACACTTGTAGGACCTGCAATATAGTGAGAAACCCTGAAACAGTCAAAAAATGAGAAAATAACACTGTAGTACTTTGAATATGGTGAGAAAACACTGAAAAAGTCTAAAAATGAGAAAAATCACTCTCTAGGACTTGGAATATGATGAGAAACCCTGAAAAAGTTGAAAAATGAGAAAATCACACTGTAGTAGCTGGAAAATGGTGATAAACACTGAAAAAGTCTCAAAATGAGAAAATCACACAGTAGGACCTGCAATATGGTAAGAAACACTGAAAAAGTCGAAAAATAAGAAAATCAAACTTGTAGTACCTGCAATATGTTGAGAAACCCTGAAAAATTCCAAAAATGAGAAAATCACACTGTAGGATTTGGAATATGATGAGAAACCGTGAAAAAGTCAAAAAATGAGAATAATACACTGTAGGAGCTGGAATATGATGAGAAACCCTGAAAAAGTCGAAAAATAAGAAAATCACACTTGTAGGAACTCCAATATGGTGAAAAACCCTGAAAAAGTCGAAAAATGAGAAAATCACGCAGTAGGTCCTGGAATTTGGTGAGAAACACTGAAAAAGTCTAAAATAAAAAAATTACACTGTAGTACCTGGAATATGGTGACAAACCCTGAAAAAGTCTTAAAATGAGAAAATCACACTGTAGTACATGGAATATGTTGAGAAACCTTGAAATAGTCAAAAAATGAGAAACATCACACTATAGTAAAAGGAATATGGTGATATAATCTGAAAAAGTCGAAAAATTAGAAAAATGACACTCTATGACTTGGAATATGATGAGAAACCCTGATAAAGTCAAAAAATGAGAAAATCACACAGTAGGACCTGCAATATTGTGAGAAACACTGAAAAATCTTAAAATGAGAAAATTACACTGTAGGACCTGGAATATGGTGAGTAATCCTGAAAAAGTCGAAAAATGAGAAATTCACACTTGTAGGACCTGCAATATGGTGAGAAACACTGAAAAAGTCAAAAAATTAGAAAATTACACTGGTGGACCTGGAATATGTTGAGAAACACTATAAAAGTCGAAAAAACAGAAAATCACCCTCTAGGACATGGAATATGATGAGAAAACCTGAAAAAGTCAAAAAATGAGAAAATAACACTGTAGTACCTTGAATATGGTGAGAAAACACTGAAAAAGTCTAAAAATGAGAAAATCACACAGTAGGACCTGGGATATGGTGAGAAACCCTGAAGCAGTCGAAAAATAAGAAAATCAAAATTGTCATATCTGCAATATGGTGAGAAACCCTGAAAAAGTCAAAAAATAAGAAAAATACACTGAAGGAGCTGGAATATGGTGAGAAACCCTGAAAAAGTCAAAAAATAAGAAATTCACACTTGTAGGACCTGCAATATGGTGAGAAACCTTGAAAAAGTCGAAAAATGAGAAAATCACACTGTAGGACTTTAAATATGGTGAGACACCCTGAAAAACTCAAAAAATGAGAAAATCACACTGTAGGATTTGGAATAAGATGAGAAACCCTGAAAAAGTTGAAAAATGAGAAAATCACACTGTAGAAGATGGAATATAGTGAGCAATCCTGAAAAAGTCAAAAAATGAGAAAAATCACACTGTCGAAAATAGAGAAAATCACCCTCTAGGACATGGAATATGATGAGAAAACCTGAAAAATTCAAAAAATGAGAAATTCACACAGTAGGACTTGGAATATGATGAGAAAACCTGAAAACGTCAAACCCTGAAAAAATCAAAAATTGAGAAAACCACACTGTAGGACTTGGAATATGGTGAGAAACCCTGAAAAAGTTGAAAAATGAGAAAATCACACTTTAGAAGATGGAATATGGTGAGCAATCCTGAAAAAGTCAAAAAATGAGAAAAATCACACTGTGGAACCTGGAAAATGGTGAGAAACCCTGAAAAAGGCGAAAAATTAGAAAAAATCACTCTCTAGGACTTGGAATATGATGAGAAACCATGAAAAATTCGAAAAATGAGAAAATCACACTGTAGTAGGTGGAATATGGTGATAAACACTGAAAAAGTCTCAAAATGAGAAAATCACACAGTAGGACCTGCAATATGGTAAGAAACACTGAAAAAGTCGAAAAATAAGAAAATCAAACTTGTAGTACCTGCAATATGTTGAGAAACCCTGAAAAATTCCAAAAATGAGAAAATCACACTGTAGGATTTGGAATATGATGAGAAACCGTGAAAAAGTCAAAAAATGAGAATAATACACTGTAGGAGCTGGAATATGATGAGAAACCCTGAAAAAGTCGAAAAATAAGAAAATCACACTTGTAGGACCTCCAATATAGTGAAAAACCCTGAAAAAGTCGAAAAATGAGAAAATCACGCAGTAGGTCCTGGAATTTGTTCAGAAACACTGAAAAAGTCTAAAATAAGAAAATCACACTGTAGTACCTGGAATATGGTGACAAACCCTGAAAAAGTCTTAAAATGAGAAAATCACACTGTAGGACATGGAATATGGTGAGAAACCTTGAAAAAGTCAAAAAATGAGAAAAATCACACTGTAGTAAAAGGAATATGGTGATATAATCTGAAAAAGTCGAAAATTAGAAAAATCACACTCTAGGACTTGGAATAAGATGAGAAACCCTGAAAAAGTCAAAAAATGAGAAAATCACACTGTAGGACTTGGAATATGGTGAAACACCCTGAAAAACTCAAAAAATGAGAAAATCACACTGTAGAAGATGGAATATGTTGAGCAATCCTGAAAAAGTCAAAAAAAAGTCCAAAAATAAGAAATTAACACTTGTAGGACCTGCAATATAGTGAGAAACCCTGAAACAGTCAAAAAATGAGAAAATAACACTGTAGTACTTTGAATATGGTGAGAAAACACTGAAAAAGTCTAAAAATGAGAAAAATCACTCTCTAGGACTTGGAATATGATGAGAAACCCTGAAAAAGTTGAAAAATGAGAAAATCACACTGTAGTAGCTGGAAAATGGTGATAAACACTGAAAAAGTCTCAAAATGAGAAAATCACACAGTAGGACCTGCAATATGGTAAGAAACACTGAAAAAGTCGAAAAATAAGAAAATCAAACTTGTAGTACCTGCAATATGTTGAGAAACCCTGAAAAATTCCAAAAATGAGAAAATCACACTGTAGGATTTGGAATATGATGAGAAACCGTGAAAAAGTCAAAAAATGAGAATAATACACTGTAGGAGCTGGAATATGATGAGAAACCCTGAAAAAGTCGAAAAATAAGAAAATCACACTTGTAGGAACTCCAATATGGTGAAAAACCCTGAAAAAGTCGAAAAATGAGAAAATCACGCAGTAGGTCCTGGAATTTGGTGAGAAACACTGAAAAAGTCTAAAATAAAAAAATTACACTGTAGTACCTGGAATATGGTGACAAACCCTGAAAAAGTCTTAAAATGAGAAAATCACACTGTAGTACATGGAATATGGTGAGAAACCTTGAAATAGTCAAAAAATGAGAAACATCACACTATAGTAAAAGGAATATGGTGATATAATCTGAAAAAGTCGAAAAATTAGAAAAATGACACTCTATGACTTGGAATATGATGAGAAACCCTGATAAAGTCAAAAAATGAGAAAATCACACAGTAGGACCTGCAATATTGTGAGAAACACTGAAAAATCTTAAAATGAGAAAATTACACTGTAGGACCTGGAATATGGTGAGTAATCCTGAAAAAGTCGAAAAATGAGAAATTCACACTTGTAGGACCTGCAATATGGTGAGAAACACTGAAAAAGTCAAAAAATTAGAAAATTACACTGGTGGACCTGGAATATGTTGAGAAACACTATAAAAGTCGAAAAAACAGAAAATCACCCTCTAGGACATGGAATATGATGAGAAAACCTGAAAAAGTCAAAAAATGAGAAAATAACACTGTAGTACCTTGAATATGGTGAGAAAACACTGAAAAAGTCTAAAAATGAGAAAATCACACAGTAGGACCTGGGATATGGTGAGAAACCCTGAAGCAGTCGAAAAATAAGAAAATCAAAATTGTCATATCTGCAATATGGTGAGAAACCCTGAAAAAGTCAAAAAATAAGAAAAATACACTGAAGGAGCTGGAATATGGTGAGAAACCCTGAAAAAGTCAAAAAATAAGAAATTCACACTTGTAGGACCTGCAATATGGTGAGAAACCTTGAAAAAGTCGAAAAATGAGAAAATCACACTGTAGGACTTTAAATATGGTGAGACACCCTGAAAAACTCAAAAAATGAGAAAATCACACTGTAGGATTTGGAATAAGATGAGAAACCCTGAAAAAGTTTAAAAACGAGAAAATCACACTGTAGAAGATGGAATATAGTGAGCAATCCTGAAAAAGTCAAAAAATGAGAAAAATCACACTGTCGAAAATAGAGAAAATCACCCTCTAGGACATGGAATATGATGAGAAAACCTGAAAAATTCAAAAAATGAGAAATTCACACAGTAGGACTTGGAATATGATGAGAAAACCTGAAAACGTCAAACCCTGAAAAAATCAAAAATTGAGAAAACCACACTGTAGGACTTGGAATATGGTGAGAAACCCTGAAAAAGTTGAAAAATGAGAAAATCACACTTTAGAAGATGGAATATGGTGAGCAATCCTGAAAAAGTCAAAAAATGAGAAAAATCACACTGTGGAACCTGGAAAATGGTGAGAAACCCTGAAAAAGGCGAAAAATTAGAAAAAATCACTCTCTAGGACTTGGAATATGATGAGAAACCATGAAAAATTCGAAAAATGAGAAAATCACACTGTAGTAGGTGGAATATGGTGATAAACACTGAAAAAGTCTCAAAATGAGAAAATCACACAGTAGGACCTGCAATATGGTAAGAAACACTGAAAAAGTCGAAAAATAAGAAAATCAAACTTGTAGTACCTGCAATATGTTGAGAAACCCTGAAAAATTCCAAAAATGAGAAAATCACACTGTAGGATTTGGAATATGATGAGAAACCGTGAAAAAGTCAAAAAATGAGAATAATACACTGTAGGAGCTGGAATATGATGAGAAACCCTGAAAAAGTCGAAAAATAAGAAAATCACACTTGTAGGACCTCCAATATAGTGAAAAACCCTGAAAAAGTCGAAAAATGAGAAAATCACGCAGTAGGTCCTGGAATTTGTTCAGAAACACTGAAAAAGTCTAAAATAAGAAAATCACACTGTAGTACCTGGAATATGGTGACAAACCCTGAAAAAGTCTTAAAATGAGAAAATCACACTGTAGGACATGGAATATGGTGAGAAACCTTGAAAAAGTCAAAAAATGAGAAAAATCACACTGTAGTAAAAGGAATATGGTGATATAATCTGAAAAAGTCGAAAATTAGAAAAATCACACTCTAGGACTTGGAATAAGATGAGAAACCCTGAAAAAGTCAAAAAATGAGAAAATCACACTGTAGGACTTGGAATATGATGAGAAACCCTGAAAAGGTCAAAAAATGAGAAAATCACACTGTAGAAGATGGAATATGGTGAGCAACCCTGAAAAAGTCAAAAATTAGAAAAATAACACTGTAGAACCTGGAATATGGTGAGAAACTCTGAAAAAGTCGAAAAATTAGAAAAATCACACTCTAGGACTTGGAATATGATGAGAAACGCTGAAAAAGTCGAAAAATGAGAAAATCACACTGTAGTAGCTGGAATATGGTGAGAAACACTGAAAAAGTCTCAAAATGAGAAAATCACACAGTAGAACCTGCAATATGGTGAGAAACACTTTAACAGTCAAAAAATAAGAAAATCAAACTTGTAGTACCTGCAATATGGTGAGAAACCCTGAAAAATTCCAAAAATGAGAAAATCACACTGTAGGATTTAGAATATGATGAGAAACCGTGAAAAAGTCAAAAAATGAGAAAAATACACTGTAGAAGCTGGAATATGGTGAGAAACCCTGAAAAAGTCGAAAAATAAGAAAATCACACTGTAGGACTTCCAATATGGTGAGAAACCCTGAAAAAGTCAAAAAATGAGAAAATCACACTGTAGGACCTGGAATATGGTGAGAAACACTGAAAAAGTCAAAAATGAGAAAATAACACTGTAGGACTTGGAATATGATGAGAAAACCTGAAAAAGTAAAAAATGAGAAAATCACACTGTAGGACTTGTAATATGATGAGAAACCCTGAAAAAGTCAAAAAATGAGAAAATCACACTGTAGGACTTGGAATATGATGAGAAACCCTGAAAAAGTCGAAAAATGAGAAAATCACACTGTAGAAGATGGAATATGGTGAGCAACACTGAAAAAGTCGATAATTAGAAAAATAACACTGTAGAAACTGGCATATGGTGAGAAACTCTGAAAAATTCGAAAAATTAGAAAAATCACACTCTAGGACTTGGAATAAGATGAGAAAACCTGAAAAAGTCAAAAAATGAGAAAATCACACTGTAGGACTTGGAATATGATGAGAAAGCCTGAAAAAGTCAAAAAATGAGAAAATCACACAGTAGGACCTGCAATATGGTGAGAAACACTCAAAAATCTTAAAATGAGAAAATTACACTTTAGGACCTGGAATATGGTGATTAATTCTGAAAAAGTCGAAAAATGAGAAATTCACACTAGTAGGACCTGCAATATGGTGAGAAACACTGAAAAAGTCAAAAAATGAGAAAATTACACTGGTGGACCTGGAATAAGTTGAGAAACACTTTAAAAGTCGAAAAAAGAGAAAATCACCCTCTAGGACATGGAATATGATGAGAAAACCTGAAAAAGTCAAAAAATGAGAAAATAACACTGTACTACCTTGAATAGGGTGAGAAAACACTGAAAAAGTCTAAAAATGAGAAAATCACACAGTAGGACCTGGAATATGGTGAGAAACCCTGAAGCAGTCGAAAAATAAGAAAATCAAATTTGTCATATCTGCAATATGGTGAGAAACCCTGAAAAAGTCAAAAAATGAGAAAAATACACTGAAGGACCTGCAATATGGTGAGAAACCCTGAAAAAGTGGAAAAATGAGAAAATCACACTGTAGGACTTGGAATATGGTGAGAAACCCTGAAAAACTCAAAAAATGAGAAAATCACACTGTAGAAGATGGAATATGGTGAGCAATCCTGAAAAAGTCAAAAAATGAGAAAAATCACACTGTGGAACCTGGAATATGGTGAGAAACTCTGAAAAAGGCCAAAAATTAGAAAAATCACTCTCTAGGACTTGGAATATGATGAGAAACCCTGAAAAATTCAAAAAATGAGAAAATCACACTGTAGTAGGTGGAATATGGTGATAAACACTGAAAAAGTCTCAAAATGAGAAAATCACACAGTAGGACCTGCAATATGGTAAGAAACTCTGAAAAAAGTCGAAAAATAAGAAAACCAAACTTGTAGTACCTGCAATATGTTGAGAAACCCTGAAAAATTCTAAAAATGAGAAAATCACACTGTAGGATTTGGAATATGATGAGAAACCGTGAAAAAGTCAAAAAATGAGAATAAAAACACTGTAGGAGCTGGAATATGATGAGAAACCCTGAAAAAGTCGAAAAATAAGAAAATCACACTTGTAGGACCTCCAATATGGTGAAAAACCCTGAAAAAGTCGAAAAATGAGAAAATCACGCAGTAGGTCCTGGAATTTGGTCAGAAACACTGAAAAAGTCGAAAATAAGAAAATCACACTGTAGTTCCTGGAATATGGTGATAAACCCTGAAAAAGACTTAAAATGAGAAAATCACACTGTAGGACATGGAATATGGTGAGAAACCCTGAAAAAGTCAAAAAATGAGAAAAATCACACTGTAGTAAAAGGAATATGGTGATATAATCTGAAAAAGTCGAAAATTAGAAAAATCACACTCTAGGACTTGGAATGAGATGAGAAACCCTGAAAAAGACAAAAAATGAGAAAATCACACTGTAGGACTTGGAATATGAGGAGAAACCCTGAAAAAGACAAAAATTGAGAAAATCACACAGTAGTACCTGGAATATGGTGAGAAACCCTGAAAAAGTCGAAAAATGAGAAAATCACACTGTAGGACCTGGAATATGGTGAGAAACCCTGAAAAAGTCGAAAAAAGAGAAAATCACACTCTAGGACTTGGAATATGATGAGAAACCCTGAAAAAGTCAAAAAATGAGAAATCACACAGTAGTACCTGGAATATGGTGAGAAACCCTGAAAAAGTCTAAAAATGAGAAAATCACACAGTAGGACCTGCAATATGGTGAGAAACCCTGAAAAAGTCGAAAAATGAGAAAATCACACTGTAGGACTTGGAATAAGATGAGAAACCCTGAAAAAGTCAAAAAATGAGAAAATAACACTGTAGTACCTTGAATATGGTGAGTAAACACTGAAAAAGTCTAAAAATGAGAAAATCACACAGTAGGACCTGCAATATGGTGAGAAACCCTGAAAAAGTCGAAAAATGAGAAAATCACACTGTAGGACTTGGAGTAAGATGAGAAACCCTGAAAAAGTCAAAAAATGAGAAAATCACACTGTAGGACCTGGAATATGGTGAGAAACCCTGAAAAAGTCGAAAAAAGAGAAAATCACAGTCTAGGACTTGGAATATGATGAGAAACCCTGAAAAAGTCAAAAATTGAGAAAATCACACTGTAGGACCTGGAATATGGTGAGAAATCCTTAAAAAGTCTTAAAAAGAGAAAATCACACTCTAGGACTTGGAATATGATGAGAAACCCTGAAAAAGTCAAAAAATGAGAAAATCACACAGTAGTACCTGGAATATGGTGAGAAACCCTGAAAAAGTCTAAAAATGAGAAAAACACAGTAGGACCTGCAATATGGTGAGAAACCCTTAAAAAGTCGAAAAATGAGAAAATCACACTGTAGGACTTGGAATAAGATGAGAAACCGTGAAAAAGACAAAAAATGACAAAAATGCACTGTAGGAGCTGGAATATGGTGAGAAAAACCTGAAAAAGTCCAACAATAAGAAAATCACACTTGTAGGACCTGCAATATGGTGAGAAACCCTGAAAAAGTCAAAAATGAGAAAATCACACTGTAGGACTTGGAGTAAGATGAGAAACCCTGAAAAAGTCAAAAAATGAGAAAATCACACTATAGGACTTGGAATATGGTGAGAAACCCTGAAAAAGTCAAAAAATGAGAAAATCACACAGTAGAACCTGGAATATGGTGAGAAACCCTGAAAAAGTCTAAAAATGAGAAAATCACACTGTAGGACCTGGAATGTGTTGAGAAACCCTGAAAAAGTCTTAAAACGAGAAAATCACACTGTAGGACCTGGAATATGGTGAGAAACTCTGAAATAGTCGAAAAAAGAGAAGATCACACTCTAGGACTTGGAATATGATGATATACCATGAAAAAGTCAAAAAAAAATGAGAAAATCACACTGTAGTACCTGGAATATGGTGAGAAACCCTTAAAAAGTCTAAAAATGAGAAAATCAAACAGTAGGACCTGGAATATGGTGAGAAACCCTGAAAGATCGAAAAATAAGAAAATCAAACTTGTAGTACCTGCAAAATGGTGAGAAACCCTAAAAAAGTCAAAAAAGGAGAAAATCAAAATATAGGACTTGGAATAAGATGAGAAACCGTGAAAAAGACAAAAAATGACAGAAATACACTGTAGGAGCTGAAATATGGTGAGCAACCCTGAAAAATTCAAAAAATGAGAAAAATCACAATGTAGAACCTGCAATATGGTGAGAAACCCTGAAAAATTCCAAAAATGAGAAAATCACACTGTAGGATTTGGAATAAGATGAGAAACCGTGAGAAAATCAAAAAAATGAGAATAATACACTGTAGGAGCTGGAATATGTTGAGAAACCCTGAAAAAGTCGAAAAATAAAAAAATCACACTTGTAGGACCTCCAATATGGTGAAAAACCCTGAAAAAGTCGAAAAATGAGAAAATTACAGTGTAGGACATGGAATATGGTGAGAAACCCTGAAAAAGTCAAAAATGAGAAAATCACGCAGTAGGTCCAGGAATTTGGTGAGAAGCACTGAAAAAGTCTAAAATAAGAAAATCACACTGTAGTACCTGGAATATGGTGACAAACCCTGAAAATGTCAAAAAAAATGAGAAAATCACACTGTAGGACTTGGAATATGGTGAGAAACCCTGAAAAAGTCGAAAAATGAGAACATCAGGCAGTAGGACCTGGAATATGGTGAGAAACACTGAAAAATCTTGAAATGAAAAAAATCACACTGTAGGACCTGGAATATGGTGAGTAACTCTGAAAAAGTCGAAAAATTAGAAATTCACACTTGTAGGACCTGCAATATGGTGAGAAACACTGAAAAAGTCAAAAAATGAGAAAATTACACTGGTGGACCTGGAATATGTTGAGAAACCCTTTAAAAGTCGAAAAAAGAGAAAATCACCCTGTAGGACTTGGAATAAGATGAGAAAACCTGAAAAAGTCAAAAAATGAGAAAATAACACTGTAGTACCTTGAATATGGTGAGTAAACACTGAAAAAGTCTAAAAATGAGAAAATCACACAGTAGGACCTGGAATATGGTGAGAAACCCTGAAAAAGTCGAAAAATAAGAAAATCAAATTTGTCTTATCTGCAATATGGTGAGAAACCCTGAAAAAGTCAAAAAATAAGAAATTCACACTTGTAGGACCTGCAATATGGTGAGAAACCCTGAAAAAGTCGAAAAATGAGAAAATCACACTGTATGACTTGGAATAAGATGAGACACCCTGAAAAAGTCAAAAAATGAGAAAATCACACTGTAGGACTTGGAATAAGATGAGAAACCCTGAAAAAGTTGAAAAATGAGAAAATCATACTGTAGAAGATGGAATATGTTGAGCAATCCTGAAAAAGTCAAAAAATGAGAAAAATCACACTGTGGAACCTGGAATATGGTGAGAAACTCTGAAAAAGGCGAAAAATTAGAAAAATCACTCTCTAGGACTTGGAATATGATGAGAAACCCTGAAAAAGTCGAAAAATGAGAAAATCACACGTAGTAGCTGGAATATGGTGATAAACACTGAAAAAGTCTCAAAATGAGAAAATCACACAGTAGGACCTGCAATATGGTAAGAAACACTGAAACAGTCAAAAAATAAGAAAATCAAACTTGTAGTACCTGCAATATGTTGAGAAACCCTGAAAAATTCCAAAAATGAGAAAATCACACTGTAGGATTTGGAATATGATGAGAAACCCTGAAAAAGTCGAAAAATAAGAAAATCACACTTGTAGGACCTCCAATATGGTGAAAAACCCTGAAAAAGTCGAAAAATGAGAAAATCACAGTGTAGGACCTGGAATATGGTGAGAAACCCTGAAAAAGTCGAAAAATGAGAAAATCACAGTGTAGGACCTGGAATTTGGTGAGAAACACTGAAAAAGTCTAAAATAAGAAAATTACACTGTAGTACCTGGAATATGGTGACAAACCCTGAAAAAGCCTTTAAATGAGAAAATCACACTGTAGGACATTGAATATGGTGAGAAACCTTGAAAAAGTCAAAAAATGAGAAACAACACTGTAGTAAAACGAATATGGTGATATAATCTGAAAAAGTCGAAAAATTAGAAAAATCACAGTCCTGGACTTGGAATATGATAAGAAACCCTGAAAAAGTCAAAAAATGAGAAAATCACACTGTAGGACTTGGAATATGATGAGAAACACTGAAAAAGTAAAAAAATGAGAAAATCACACAGTAGGACCTGGAATATGGTGAGAAACCCTGAAAAAGTCTTAAAATGAGAAAATCACACAGTAGGACCTGCAATATGTTGAGAAACACTGAAAAATCTAAAAATGAGAAAATCACACTGTAGGACCTGGAATATGGTGAGTAACTCTGAAAAAGTCGAAAAAAAAGAAATTCACACTTGTAGGACCTGCAATATGGTGAGAAACACTGAAAAAGTCAAAACATGAGAAAATTACACTGTAGGACCTGGAATATGTTGAGAAACACTTTAAAAGTCGAAAAAAGAGAAAATCACCCTCTAGGACATGGAATATGATGAGAAAAGCTGAAAATGTCAAAAAATGAGAAAATAACACTGTAGTACCTTGAATATGGTGAGAAACCCTGAAAAAGTCTAAAAATGAGAAAATCACACAGTAGGACCTGCAATATGGTGAGAAACCCTGAAAAAGTCGAAAAATGAGAAAATCACACTGTAGGACTTGGAATAAGATGAGAAACCCTGAAAAAGTCAAAAAATGAGAAAATAACACTGTAGTACCTTGAATATGGTGAGTAAACACTGAAAAAGTCTAAAAATGAGAAAATCACACAGTAGGACCTGCAATATGGTGAGAAACCCTGAAAAAGTCGAAAAATGAGAAAATCACACTGTAGGACTTGGAGTAAGATGAGAAACCCTGAAAAAGTCAAAAAATGAGAAAATCACACTGTAGGACCTGGAATATGGTGAGAAACCCTGAAAAAGTCGAAAAAAGAGAAAATCACAGTCTAGGACTTGGAATATGATGAGAAACCCTGAAAAAGTCAAAAATTGAGAAAATCACACTGTAGGACCTGGAATATGGTGAGAAATCCTTAAAAAGTCTTAAAAAGAGAAAATCACACTCTAGGACTTGGAATATGATGAGAAACCCTGAAAAAGTCAAAAAATGAGAAAATCACACAGTAGTACCTGGAATATGGTGAGAAACCCTGAAAAAGTCTAAAAATGAGAAAATCACACAGTAGGACCTGCAATATGGTGAGAAACCCTTAAAAAGTCGAAAAATGAGAAAATCACACTGTAGGACTTGGAATAAGATGAGAAACCGTGAAAAAGACAAAAAATGACAAAAATGCACTGTAGGAGCTGGAATATGGTGAGAAAAACCTGAAAAAGTCCAACAATAAGAAAATCACACTTGTAGGACCTGCAATATGGTGAGAAACCCTGAAAAAGTCAAAAATGAGAAAATCACACTGTAGGACTTGGAGTAAGATGAGAAACCCTGAAAAAGTCAAAAAATGAGAAAATCACACTATAGGACTTGGAATATGGTGAGAAACCCTGAAAAAGTCAAAAAATGAGAAAATCACACAGTAGAACCTGGAATATGGTGAGAAACCCTGAAAAGTCTAAAAATGAGAAAATCACACTGTAGGACCTGGAATGTGTTGAGAAACCCTGAAAAAGTCTTAAAACGAGAAAATCACACTGTAGGACCTGGAATATGGTGAGAAACTCTGAAATAGTCGAAAAAAGAGAAGATCACACTCTAGGACTTGGAATATGATGATATACCATGAAAAAGTCAAAAAAAATGAGAAAATCACACTGTAGTACCTGGAATATGGTGAGAAACCCTTAAAAAGTCTAAAAATGAGAAAATCAAACAGTAGGACCTGGAATATGGTGAGAAACCCTGAAAGATCGAAAAATAAGAAAATCAAACTTGTAGTACCTGCAAAATGGTGAGAAACCCTAAAAAAGTCAAAAAAGGAGAAAATCAAAATATAGGACTTGGAATAAGATGAGAAACCGTGAAAAAGACAAAAAATGACAGAAATACACTGTAGGAGCTGAAATATGGTGAGCAACCCTGAAAAATTCAAAAAATGAGAAAAATCACAATGTAGAACCTGCAATATGGTGAGAAACCCTGAAAAATTCCAAAAATGAGAAAATCACACTGTAGGATTTGGAATAAGATGAGAAACCGTGAAAAAATCAAAAAAATGAGAATAATACACTGTAGGAGCTGGAATATGTTGAGAAACCCTGAAAAAGTCGAAAAATAAAAAAATCACACTTGTAGGACCTCCAATATGGTGAAAAACCCTGAAAAAGTCGAAAAATGAGAAAATTACAGTGTAGGACATGGAATATGGTGAGAAACCCTGAAAAAGTCAAAAATGAGAAAATCACGCAGTAGGTCCAGGAATTTGGTGAGAAGCACTGAAAAAGTCTAAAATAAGAAAATCACACTGTAGTACCTGGAATATGGTGACAAACCCTGAAAATGTCAAAAAAAATGAGAAAATCACACTGTAGGACTTGGAATATGGTGAGAAACCCTGAAAAAGTCGAAAAATGAGAACATCAGGCAGTAGGACCTGGAATATGGTGAGAAACACTGAAAAATCTTGAAATGAAAAAATCACACTGTAGGACCTGGAATATGGTGAGTAACTCTGAAAAAGTCGAAAAATTAGAAATTCACACTTGTAGGACCTGCAATATGGTGAGAAACACTGAAAAAGTCAAAAAATGAGAAAATCACACTATAGGATTTGGAATATGATGAGAAACCGTGAAAAAATCAAAAAAATGAGTATAATACACTGTAGGAGCTGGAATATGATGAGAAACCCTGAAAAAGTCGAAAAATAAGAAAATCACACTTGTAGGACCTCCAATAGGGTGAAAAACCCTGAAAAAGTCGAAAAATGAGAAAATTACAGTGTAGGACATGGAATATGGTGAGAAACCCTGAAAAAGTCAAAAATGAGAAAATGACGCAGTAGGTCCTGGAATTTGGTGAGAAACACTGAAAAAGTCTAAAATAAGAAAATCACACTGTAGTACCTGGAATATGGTGACAAACCCTGAAAAAGTCAAAAATGAGAATATTACACTGTAGGACCTGGAATATGTTGAGAAACCCTTTAAAAGTCGAAAAAAGAGAAAATCACCCTGTAGGACTTGGAATAAGATGAGAAAACCTGAAAAAGTCTCAAAATGAGAAAATAACACTGTAGTACCTTGAATATGGTGAGTAAACAATGAAAAAGTCTAAAAATGAGAAAATCACACAGTAGGACCTGCAATATGGTGAGAAACACTGAAAAAGTCAAAAAATGAGAAAATTACACTGTAGGACCTGGAATATGGTGAGAAACCCTGAAGCAGTCGAAAAATAAGAAAATCAAATTTGTCATATCTGCAATATGGTGAGAAACCCTGAAAAAGTCAAAAAATTAGAAAAATACACTGAAGGAGCTGGAATATGGTGAGAAACCCTGAAAAAGTCAAAAAATAAGAAATTCACACTTGTAGGACCTGCAATATGGTGAGAAACCCTGAAAAAGTTGAAAAATGAGAAAATCACACTGTAGGACTTGGAATAAGATGAGACACCCTGAAAAAGTCAAAAAATGAGAAAATCACCCTGTAGGACTTGGAATAAGATGAGAAACCCTGAAAAAGTTCAAAAATGAAAAAATCACACTGTAGAAGATGGAATATGTTGAGCAATCCTGAAAAAGTCAAAAAATGAGAAAAATAACACTGTGGAACCTGGAATATGGTGAGAAACTCTGAAAAAGGCGAAAAATTAGAAAAATCACTCTCTAGGACTTGGCATATGATGAGAAACCCTGAAAAAGTCAAAAAATGAGAAAATCACACTGTAGGACTTGGAATATGATGAAAAACCCTGAAAAAGTCGAAAAATTTGAAAATCACACTGTAGAAGATGGAATTGGGTGAGTAACCCTGAAAAAGTCAATAATTAGAAAAATCACACTCTAGGACTTGGAATATGATGAGGAACCCTATAAAAGTCGAAAAATGAGAAAATCACACTGTAGTAGCTGGAATATGGTGAGAAACACAGAAAAAGTCTCAAAATGAGAAAATCACACATTAGGACCTGCAATATGGTGATAAACACTTAAACAGTCAAAAAATAAGAAAATCAAACTTGTAGTACTTGCACAATGGTGAGAAACCCTGAAAATTTCCAAAAATGCGAAAATCACACTGTAGGATTTAGAATATGATGAGTAACCGTGAAAAAGTCAAAAAATGAGAAAAATACACTGTAGAAGCTGGAATATGTTAAGAAACCCTGAAAAAGTCAAAAAATAAGAAAATCACACTTGTAGAACCTCCAATATGGTGAAAAACCCTGAAAAAGTCGAAAAATGATAAAATCACACTGTAGGACCTGCAATATGGTGAGAAACACTGAATCAGTCGAAAAATAAGAAAATCACACTTGTAGAACCTCCAATATGGTGAGAAACCCTGAAAAAGTCGAAAAATGAGAAAATCACACTGTAGGACCTGGAATATGGTGAGAAACCCTGAAAAAGTCTTAAAATGTGAAAATCATACTTTAGGACTTGGAATAAGATGAGAAACCCTGAAAAAGTCAAAAAATGAGAAAATCACACTGTAGTACCTGGAATATGTTGAGATACCCTGAAAAAGTCTTAAAATGAGAAAATCACACTATAGGACCTGGAATATGGTGAGAAACTCTGAAATAGTCGAAAAAAGAGAAAATCACACTCTAGGACTTGGAATATGATGAGAAACCCTGAAAAGGTCAAAAAAATGAGAAAAGTACACTGTAGTACCTGGAATATGGTGAGAAACCATGAAAAAGTCTAAAAATGAGAAAATCAAACAGTAGGACCTGGAATATGGTGAGAAACCCTGAAAGATAGAAAAATAAGAAAATCAAACTTGTAGTACCTGCAATATGGTGAGAAACCCTGAAAACGTCAAAAAAGGAGAAAATCACAATATAGGACTTGGAATAAGATGAGAAACCGTGAAAAAGACAAAAAATGACAAAAATACACGGTAGGAGCTGAAATATGGTGAGCAACCCTGAAAATTCAAAAAATGAGAAAAATCACAATGTAGAACCTGGAATATGGTGAGAAATTCTGAAAAAGACTAAAAATTAGAAAAATTACACCTAGGACTTGGAATATGATGAGAAACCCTGAAAAAGTCGAAAAATGAGAAAAATCACACAATAGGACCTGCAATATGGTGAGAAACACTGAATCAGTCGAAAAATAAGAAAATCAAACTTGTAGTACCTGCAATATGGTGAGAAACCCTAAAAAATTCCAACAATGAGAAAATCACACTGTAGGATTTGGAATAAGATGAGAAACCGTGAAAAAATCAAAAAAATGAGAATAATACACTGTAGGAGCTGGAATATGATGAGAAACACTGAAAAAGTCGAAAAATAAGAAAATCACACTTGTAGGACCTCCAATATGGTGAAAAACCCTGAAAAAGTCGAAAAATGAGAAAATTACAGTGTAGGACATGGAATATGGTGAGAAATCCTGAAAAAGTCAAAAATGAGAAAATCACGCAGTAGGTCCTGGAATTTGGTGAGAAACACTGAAAAAGTCTAAAATAAGAAAATCACACTGTAGTACCTGGAATATGGTGACAAACCCTGAAAATGTCAAAAAATGAGAAAATCACACTGTAGGACTTGGAATATGGTGAGAAACCCTGAAAAAGTCGAAAAATGAGAAAATCTTGCAGTAGGAGCTGGAATATGGTGAGACACCCTGAAAAAGTCAAAAAATGAGAAAATCACACTGTAGGACCTGGAATATGGTGAGAAACCCTGAAAAAGTCGAAAAAAGAGAAAATCACACTCTAGGACTTGGAATATGATGAGAAACCCTGAAAAAGTCAAAAAATGAGAAATCACACAGTAGTACCTGGAATATGGTGAGAAACCCTGAAAAAGTCTAAAAATGAGAAAATCACACAGTAGGACCTGCAATATGGTGAGAAACCCTGAAAAAGTCGAAAAATGAGAAAATCACACTGTAGGACTTGGAATAAGATGAGAAACCCTGAAAAAGTCAAAAAATGAGAAAATAACACTGTAGTACCTTGAATATGGTGAGTAAACACTGAAAAAGTCTAAAAATGAGAAAATCACACAGTAGGACCTGCAATATGGTGAGAAACCCTGAAAAAGTCGAAAAATGAGAAAATCACACTGTAGGACTTGGAGTAAGATGAGAAACCCTGAAAAAGTCAAAAAATGAGAAAATCACACTGTAGGACCTGGAATATGGTGAGAAACCCTGAAAAAGTCGAAAAAAGAGAAAATCACAGTCTAGGACTTGGAATATGATGAGAAACCCTGAAAAAGTCAAAAATTGAGAAAATCACACTGTAGGACCTGGAATATGGTGAGAAATCCTTAAAAAGTCTTAAAAAGAGAAAATCACACTCTAGGACTTGGAATATGATGAGAAACCCTGAAAAAGTCAAAAAATGAGAAAATCACACAGTAGTACCTGGAATATGGTGAGAAACCCTGAAAAAGTCTAAAAATGAGAAAATCACACAGTAGGACCTGCAATATGGTGAGAAACCCTTAAAAAGTCGAAAAATGAGAAAATCACACTGTAGGACTTGGAATAAGATGAGAAACCGTGAAAAAGACAAAAAATGACAAAAATGCACTGTAGGAGCTGGAATATGGTGAGAAAAACCTGAAAAAGTCCAACAATAAGAAAATCACACTTGTAGGACCTGCAATATGGTGAGAAACCCTGAAAAAGTCAAAAATGAGAAAATCACACTGTAGGACTTGGAGTAAGATGAGAAACCCTGAAAAAGTCAAAAAATGAGAAAATCACACTATAGGACTTGGAATATGGTGAGAAACCCTGAAAAAGTCAAAAAATGAGAAAATCACACAGTAGAACCTGGAATATGGTGAGAAACCCTGAAAAAGTCTAAAAATGAGAAAATCACACAGTAGCACTGCAATATGGTGAGAAACCCTGAAAAAGTTGAAAAATGAGAAAATCACACTGTAGGACTTGGAATAAGATGAGAAACCGTGAAAAAGACAAAAAATGACAAAAATGCACTGTAGGAGCTGGAATATGGTGAGTAACCCTGAAAAAGTCCAACAATAAGAAAATCACACTTGTAGGACCTGCAATATGGTGAGAAACCTTGAAAAAGTCAAAAAATGAGAAAATCACACTGTAGGACTTGAAGTAAGATGAGAAACCCTGAAAAAGTCAAAAAATGAGAAAATCACACTATAGGACTTGGAATATGGTGAGAAACCCTGAAAAAGTCAAAAAATGAGAAAATTACACTGTAGGACCTGGAATATTTTTGAGAAACCCTGAAAAAGTCCGAAAAAGAGAAAATCACACTCTAGGACTTGGAATATGATGAGAAAACCTGAAAAAGTCAAAAAATGAGAAAATCACACTGTAGTACCTAGAATATTGGTGAGAAACACTGAAAAAGTCTTAACGTGAGAAAATCACACAGTAGGACCTGGAATATGGTGAGAAACCCTGAAACATTTGAAAAATAAGAAAATCAAACTTGTAGTACCTGCAATATGGTGAGAAACCCTGAAAAAGTCGAAAAATGAGAAAATTACACTGTTCGACTTGGAATAAGATGAGAGACCGTGAAAATTTTAAAAAATGAGAAAAATACACTGTAGTAGCTGGAACATGGTGAGAAACCCTGCAAAAGTCGAAAATTAAGAAATTCACACTTGCAGGACCTGCAATATGGTGAGAATCCCTGAAAAAGTCGAAAAATGAGAAAATCACACTCTAGGACTTGGAATATGATAAGAAACCCTGAAAAAGTCGAAAAATGAGAAAATCACACAGTAGGACCTGCAATATGGTGAGAAACCCTGAAACAGTCGAAAAATAAGAAAATCAAACTTGTAGTACCTGCAATATGGTGAGAAACCCTGAAAAAAGAAAGAAAGAAAGAAAGAAAGAAAGAAAGAAAGAAAGAAAGAAAGAAAGAAAGAAAGAAAGAAAGAAAGAAAGAAAGAAAGGAGAATAAAAAGTTTTTATAAAAGTTTTATAAAAAGTGTTAAAGTTTTTAAAAATTAAAAAAAAAAATTACCAGATCACCATCAAGCACACACAGCATTGGCTGTCTTCAGGTGTATCCTTTCAGCCTCCAAAACAAAAAGCAATGGCTGGCTGGCTTCATGTGTATCCTATTCTCGAGTCTTATTTCCAACCTAAGAGCTGGGCTGAGCTGCCTCATTATGTAATTGCAAATCTTCCTTGGTTTGTCTTTTCCATTTCTAAGACTAACAGGCCTTTTTCTATTTAGAGAATATGCTCATGACTGTCCTTTAGATATAGTAAATATAACTGTTGCTCAATAAAAATTATTTTGCATGTATTTATTTGTGTGAGTGATGAAGCTCAGGTCTTCAAACTCGTCAGGAGTTATAATTACCTCCCCTCTCTCTCACCCACTCTCTGTCCTCTCTCTGAATGATCTATTTTATTTTTAGTGTAAGAATGTTTTGCATGTGTATGCTGTGCCCACAGACTCCAGAACAGAGTAATAGATCCCCTGGAACTGGAGATGGGCCACCATATATATATATACTGGTAATTGAGCCCAGGTTCTCTGGAAGAGGAGACAATGCTCTTAATTGTTGAGCCCTCTCTGTAGCCACATCTTTCTTTCTTTCTTCCTTCCTTCCTTTCTTTCTTTCTTTCTTTCTTTCTTTCTTTCTTTCTTTCTTTCTTTCTTTCTTTCTTTCTTTCTTTCTTTTTTTTTTTGAGTATATGTTAGGCTGTGTTTATATACATCATATGCAGACAATAAGAATGATTTAGATTCTTCAGCATCTGACACCCTCTTCTGGAGTGTCTGAACATAGCTACAGCATACTTTGATATAATAAATAAATAAATCTTTAAAAAGAAAAGGAAAAGTAAAAAAGAAAGAACAGGCCTGCCATATGCATGTTCATAGAGGAAAATGGAAGAGACCCCAATCTAACCTCAGCAGGGTGCTTCCTTCTGGATGGTAGCTCAGAGTTTCATCACAGCAAGACAGGCAAATCACTGAGTTCAAGGACAGTAAGGTTCAGGACAGCCAAGGTTAGGAAGGAAAAGGGTCTATGTTGAGAATACAAACCCTCAGGGGGTGGGGGAATCCAGATTAACTTTTTAATAACAAAGACTTGGTCTTTGATGTCTATAGGAAGCCCTTCTCAGTGCCTTTAACTAAGACTGAACATTCAGGGCTGTGACTCAACTGTAACAAGGAACAGGGCTAAGAACCTGCAGCCTTTGAAAACAACTATTTTTTTAAAGTGGGGGACACAAATCAGCAGTAGAACCCCTCAGGTTCAGCCATAATACTTGTTAGGGAAACAGCCTCAATGTCCGGAGCTGAGGTCTCATGGGTGAACTGCTTCAAGCTCTGAGTATCATTGAAAGAAAGAAAAGATATCAGGTGGTTGCTTAATTTATTTATTTTATTATTTCTATTTTTTGTTTTCTTTTGTTTTGTTTTAGAAAAGGCCTCAGTCTGTAGCTATGGCTGACCTAGGACAGACTACATGTGTTAATTACGGTTTCACAGCTGAGAAACAGACCATACCTATGTAAGACTTAGAAAACCCAACAGTCAGTGGTGGCTCGAGCTCTTAATGAGAGCACTCTGGAGGGAGAGGCAGTCAGTTTCTGATTTCGAGGCCAGCCTGGTTAAAGACAGGGATAGGCAGGGATAGGCAAGGCAGGGCTAGGCTAAGCAAGGGGCTAGGTTAGGCTAGGCAAGGGGCTAGGCTTGGCTAGGCTAGGCAAGGGGCTAGGCAAGACAGTAAGACAGACAGACAAGTATGGCAGGCCTGCCTGGTTTTTCTTTCTTTCTTATCCCTTTTAAAAAATGTTTATTTATTTATTTATTTATTTATTTATTTATTTATTTATTAGATATAAGTACACTGTAGCTGTCTTGAGACACTGCAGAAAAGGGTGTAAGATTCTGGAGAATCTAAATCCCTCTTATGGGCTGCATATGATGTACATAAAAACAGCCTCACATATACTTCTAAAAATTTATAGATGGGTGGGGCCACTGAAAGGGCTCAACAATTAACAGAATTGTCTCCTCTTCCAGAAAACCTGGGATCAACTAACAGCAACTATATGGTGGCCCATCTCCAGTTCCAGGGGATCAGAAACAGACAGACAGACAGACAGACATAAGGATGGCAGGCCTGCCTGGTCTTACTTTATTTCTTATCCTTTTAAAAAATATTTTATTTATTTATTTATTTATTTATTTATTTATTTATTTATTTATTTATGTATTTTTTAGATATAAGTACACTGTAGCTGTCTTCAGACACTCCAGTAGAGGGTGTCAGATTCTGGAGAATCTAAATCCCTCTTATGGTCTGCATATGATGTACATAAACACAGCCTCACATATACTTCCAAAAATTTAAAGATGGGTGGGGCCACTGAAAGGGCTCAATAATTAACAGCATTGTCTCCTCTTCCAGAGAACCTGGGATCAACTACAAGCAACTATATGGTTGCCCATCTCCAGTTCCAGGGGATCAGACAGAGAGACAGACAGACAGACAGAGATAAGGATGGAAGGCCCGCCTGGTCTTTCTTTCTTTCTTATCCTTTTAAAAAAATGTTTATTTATTTATTTATTTATTTATTTATTTATTTATTTATTTATTAGATATAAGTACACTGTAGCTATCTTCAGACACTCCAGAAGAGGGTGTCATATTCTGGAGAATCTAAATCCCTCTTATGGTCTGCATATGATGTACATAAACACAGCCTCACATACACCTCTAAAAATTTAAAGATGAGTGGGGCCACTGAAAGGGCTCAACAATTAACAGCATTGTCTCCTCTTCCAGAGAACCTGGGATCAACTACCAGCAACTATATGGTGGCCCATCTCCAGTTCCAGGAGATCAGAAAGACAGACAGACAGACAGAGAAAAGGATGGCAGGCCCTGCCTGGTCTTTCTTTTTTTCTTATCATTTTTTTTTAAAAATATTTATTTATTTATTTATTTATTTATTTATTTATTTATTTATTAGACATAAGTACACTGTAGATGTCTTCAGACACTCCAGAAGAGGGTGTCAGATTCTGGAGAATCTAAATCCCTCTTATAGTCTGCCTATGATGTACATAAACACAGCCTCACATACACTTCTAAAAATTTAAAGATGAGTGGGGCCACTGAAAGGGCTCAACAATTAACAGCATTGTCTCCTCTTCCGGGGAACCTGGGATCAACTACCAGCAACTATATTGTGGCCCATCTCCAGTTCCAGGAGATCAGACAGACAGACAGACAGACAGAGATAAGGATGGCAGGCCTGCCTGGTCTTTCATTTTTTCTTATCCTTTTAAAAAATGTTTATTTATTTATTTATTTATTCATTTATTTATTAGATATAAGTACCATGTAGCTGCCTTCAGATACTCCAGAAGAGGGTGTCAGATTCTGGAGAATCTAAATCCCTCTTATGGTCTGCATATGATGTACATAAACACAGCCTCACATACACCTCTAAAAATTTAAAGATGAGTGGGGCCACTGAAAGGGCTCAACAATTAACAGCATTGTCTCCTCTTCCAGAGAACCTGGGATCAACTACCAGCAACTATATGGTGGCCCATCTCCAGTTCCAGGAGATCAGAAAGACAGACAGTCAGACAGAGAAAAGGATGGCAGGCCCTGCCTGGTCTTTCTTTTTTTCTTATCATTTTTTTTTTAAATATTTATTTATTTATTTATTTATTTATTTATTTATTTATTTATTTATTTATTAGACATAAGTACACTGTAGATGTCTTCAGACACTCCAGAAGAGGGTGTCAGATTCTGGAGAATCTAAATCCCTCTTATAGTCTGCCTATGATGTACATAAACACAGCCTCACATACACTTCTAAAAATTTAAAGATGAGTGGGGCCACTGAAAGGGCTCAACAATTAACAGCATTGTCTCCTCTTCCGGGGAACCTGGGATCAACTACCAGCAACTATATTTTGGCCCATCTCCAGTTCCAGGAGATCAGACAGACAGACAGACAGACAGAGATAAGGATGGCAGGCCTGCCTGGTCTTTCATTTTTTCTTATCCTTTTAAAAAATGTTTATTTATTTATTTATTTATTCATTTATTTATTAGATATAAGTACCATGTAGCTGCCTTCAGATACTCCAGAAGAGGGTGTCAGATTCTGGAAAATATAAATCCCTCTTATGGTCTGCATATGATGTACATAAACAAAGCCTCACATATACTTCTAAAAATTTAAAGATGGGTGGGGCCACTGAAGGGCTCAACAATTAACAGCATTGTCTCCTCTTACAGAGAACCTGGGATCTACTACCAGCAAAAATATGGTGGCCCATCTCCAGTTTCAGGGGATCAGACAGAAAGACAGACCAACAGACAAGGATGGCAGGCCTGCCTGGTTGTTCTTTCTTTCTTATCCTTTTTGAAAAAATGTTTATTTATTTATTTATGTATTTATTAGATATAAGTACACTGTAGAAGTCTTCAGACACTCCAGAAGAGGTTGTCAGATTCTGGAGAATCTAAATCCCTCTTATGGTCTGCATAGGATGTACATAAACACAGACTCACATTTACTTCCAAAAATTTAAAGATGGGTGGGGCCACTGAAAGGGCTCAACAATTAACAGCATTGTCTCCTCTTCCAGAGAACCTGAGATCAACTACCAGCAACTATATGATGGCCCATTTCCAGGTCCAGGGAATCAGAAAGACAGATAGACAGACAGACAGAGATAAGGATGGCAGGCCTCCCTGGTAATTCTTTTTTTCTTATCATTTTTTAAAAAGTTTATTTATTCATTCATTTATTTATTTATTTATTTATTTATTTATTTATTTATTTATTATAATAAGTACACTGTAGCTGTCTTCAGACACTTCAGAAGAGGGTGTCAGATTCTGGAGAATCTAAATCCCTCTTATAGTCTGCCTATGATGTACATAAACACAGCCTCACATACACTTCTAAAAATTTAAAGATGAGTGGGGCCACTGAAAGGGCTCAACAATTAACAGCATTGTCTCCTCTTCCAGAGAACCTGGGATCAACTATCAGCCACTATATGGTGGCCCATCTCCAGTTCCCCGGGATCAGACAGACAGACAGACAGAGTTAAGGAACGCAGGCCTGCCTGGACTTTCTTTTTTTCTTATCATTTTTAAAAAATGATTATTTATTTATTTATTTATTTATTAGATATAAGTACATGGTAGCAGTCTTCAGACACTCCAGAAGACGGTGTCAGATTCTGGACAATCTAAATCCCTCTTATGGTCTGCATATGAGGTACATAAACACATCCTCGCATATACTTTTAAAATTTAAAGATGGGTGGGGCCACTTTACTGCTCAAAAATTAACAGCATTGTCTCCTCTTCCAGAGAACCTGGGTTCAACTACCAGCAACTATATGGTGGCCCATCTCCAGTTCCAGGGGATCAGACAGACAGACAGACATACAGACAGATAGAGATAAGGATGGCAGGCCTGCCTGGTCTTTCTTTCTTTCTTATCCTTTTTAAGAAATGTTTATTTATTTATTAATGTATATTAGATATAAGTACACTGTAGCTGTCTTCAGACACTGAGGAAGAGGGTGTCAGATTCTGGAGAATCTAAATCCCTCTTATGGACTGCAAATGATGTACATAAGCACAGACTCACAATTACTTCCAAAAATTTAAAGATGTGTGGGGCCACTGAAAGGGCTCAACAATTAACAGCATTGTATCCTCTTTCAGAGAACCTGGGATCAACTACCAGCAACTATATGGTGGCCCATCTCCAGTTCCAGGGGATCAGATAGACAGACAGACAGACAGAAGAGATAAGGATCGCAGGTCTGCCTGTTCTTTCTTTCTTTCTTTCTTTCTTTCTTTCTTTCTTTCTTTCTTTCTTTCTTTCTTTCTTTCTTTCTTTTTATCCTTTTAAAATGTTTATTTATTTATTTATTTATTTATTTATTTATTTATTTATTTATTTATTAGATTTAAGTACACTGTAGCTGTCTTCAGAAACTCAGGAGGAGGGTTTCAGGTTCTGGAGTATCTAAATCCCTCTTATGGACTGCATATGATGTACATTAACACAGCCTCATATATACTTCTAAAAATTTAAAGATGGGTGGGGCCACTGAAAGGGCTCAACAATTAACAGCCTTGTCTCCTCTTCCAGAGAACCTGGGATCAACTACCAGCAACTATATAATGGCCCATCTCCAGTTCCATGGGATCAGACAGACAGACAGACAGACAGACTAGAATGGCAGGCCTGTCTGGTTTTTCATTCTTTCTTATCCTTTTTAAAACATCTTTCTTTCTTTCTTTCTTTCTTTCTTTCTTTCTTTCTTTCTTTATTTATTTATTTATTTATTTATTTATTTATTAGATATAAGTACACTGTAGATGTCTTCAGACACTCCAGAAGAGGGTATCAGTTTCTGGAGAATCTAAATCCCTCTTATGGTCTGCATACAATGTACATAAACACAGCCTCACATATACTTCTAAAAATTTAAAGATGGGTGGGGCCACTGAAAGGGCTCAACAATTAACAGCATTGTCTCCTCTTCCAGAGAACCTGGGATCAACTACCAGCAACTATATGGTGGCCCATCTCTAGTTCCAGGGGATCAGACAGACAGACTGACAGACAGAGATAAGGATGGCAGGCCTACCTGGTCTTTCTTTCCTTCTTATCCTTTTAAAAAAATGTTTATTTATTTATTTATGTATGTATTTATTAGATATAAGTACACAGTAGCTGTCTTCAGACAGTCCAGAAGAGGGTGTCAGATTACGGAGAATCTAAATCCCTCTTATGGTCTGCATAAGATGTACATAAACACAGCCTCATATATACTTCTAAAAATTTAAAGATGGGTGGGGCCACTTAAAGGGCTCAACAAATACCAGCATTGTCTCCTCTTCCAGAGAACCTGGGATCAACTACCAGCAAAAATATGGTGGCCCATCTCCAGTTTCAGGGGATCAGATAGACAGATAGACAAACAGACAAGGAAGGCAGGCCTGCTTGGTTTTTATTTCTTTCTTATCCTTTTTAAAACATGTTTATTTATTTATTTATGTATTTATTAGATATAAGTACACTCTAGCTGTCTTCAGACACTCCAGAAGAGGGTGTCAGATTCTGAAGAATCTAAATCCCTCTTATGGTCTGCATATGATGTACATAAACACAGCCTCACAAATTCTTCTAAAAATTTAAAGATGGGTGGGGCCACTGAAAGGGCTCAAAAATTAACAGCATTGTCTGCTCTTGCAGAGAAACTGGGATCAACTACCAGCAACTATATGGTGGCCCATCTCCAGTTCCAGGGTATCAGACAGACAGAGAGATAGACAAAGATAAGGATGGTAGGCCTGCCTGGTCTTTCTTTCTTTCTTTCTTATCCTTTTTTAAAAATGTTTATTTATTTGTTTATTTGTTTATTTATTTATTTATTTATTTATTTATTTATTTATCAGATATAAGTACACTGTAGCTGTCTTCAGACTCTCCAGAAGAGGGTGTCAGATTCTGGAGAATATAAATCCCTCTTATGGTCTGCATATGATGTACATAAACACAGCCTCACATATAGTTCTAAAAATTTAAAGATGGGTGGGGCCCCAGAAAGGGCTCAATAATTAACAGCATTGACTCCTCTTCCAGAGGACCTGGGATCAACAATGAGCAACTATATGGTGGCCCATCTTTAGTTCCAGTGGATCAGACAGACAGACAGACAGACAGAGATAAGGATGGCAGGCCTGCCTGGTCTTTCTTTTTTTCTTATCCTTTTTAAAAAATGTTTATTTATTTATGTATGTATATATTTATTTATTTATTTATTTATTTATGTATTTATTAGATATAAGTACAATGTAGCTGTCTTCAGACACTCCAGAAGAGGGTGTCAGATTCTGGAGAATCTAAATCACTCGTATGGTCTGCATATGATGTACATAAACACAGCCTCACATATACTTCTAAAAATTTAAAGATGGATGGGGCTACTGAAAGGGCTCAACAACTAACAGCATTGTCTCCTCTTCCAGAGTACCTGGGATCAACTACCAGCAACTATATGGTGGCCTATCTCCAGTTCCAGGGGATCTGACAGATAGAGAGACAGACAGACAGACAGACAGACAAGGTGGCAGGCCTGCCTGGTCTTTCTTTCTTTCTTATCCTTTTTAAAAATGTTTATTAATTTATGTATGTATTTATTAGATAAAAGTACACGGTAGCTGTCTTCAAACACTCCCCAAGAGGGTGTCAGATTCTGGAGAATCTATATCCCTCTTATGATCTGCATATGATGTACATAAACACAGCCTCACATATACTTCTAAAAACTTAAAGATGGGTGGGGCCACTGAAAGGGCTCAACAATTAACAGCATTGTCTCCTCTTCCAGAGAACCTGGGATCAACTACCAGCAATTATATGGTGGCCCATCTCCAGTTCCGGGGATCAGACAGACAGACAGACAGACAAGGATGACAGGCCTGCCTGGTCTCTCTTTCTTTATTATCCTTTTTAAAAAATGTTTATTTGTTTATTTATGAATTTATTAGACATAATTACACTGTAGCTGTCTTCAGACACTCCAGAAGAGGGTGTCAGATTCTGGAGAATCTAAATCCCTCTTATGGTCTGCATATTCGGTACATAAACACAGCCTTACATATACTTCTAAAAATTTAAAGATGGGTGGGCAACTGAAAGGGCTCAACAATTAACAGCATTGTCTTCTCTTCTAGAG
The DNA here is from genome assembly GCF_978045245.1 of Mus caroli. Taxonomy (NCBI): domain Eukaryota; kingdom Metazoa; phylum Chordata; class Mammalia; order Rodentia; family Muridae; genus Mus; species Mus caroli. The sequence continues at coordinate 128,874 of NW_028227342.1, forward strand.
AACCTGGGATCAACTACCAGCAACTCTATGGTGGCCCATCTCCAGTTCCAGGGGATCAGACAGACAGACAGACAGAGATAAGGATGGCAGGCCTGCCTGGTCTTTCTTTCTTTCTAATCGATTTTAAAAAATGTTTATTTATGTATTTATGTATTTATTAGATATAAGTACACTGTATCCGTCTTAGACACTCCAAAAGACTGTGTCAGATTCTGGAGAATTTAATCCCTCTTATGGTCTGAATATGATGTACATAAACACAGCGTCACATTTACTTCTAAAAATTCAAAGATGGGTGTGGCCACTGAAAGGGCTCAACAATTAACAGCATTGTCTCTTCTTCCAGAGGACCTGGGATCAACTACCAGCAACTATATGGTGGCCCATCTCCAGTTCTAGGGGATCAGACAGACAGACAGACAGAGAGACAGACAGACAGACAAAGATAAGGATGGCAGGCCTGCCTGGTTTTTCTTTCTTTCTTATCCTTTTTAAAAAATGTTTATTTATTTATTTATTTATTTATTTATTTATTTATTTATTTATTTATTTATTATATATAAGAACACTGTAGCTGTCTTCAGACACTCCAGAAGAGGGTGTGAGGTTCTGGATAATCTATATCCCTCTTATGGTCTGCTTATGATGTACATAAACACAGCCTCACATATACTTCTAAAAATTTAAAGATGGTTGGGGCCACTGAAAGGGCTCAAAAATTAACAGCATTGTCTCCTCTTCCAGAGATCCTGGGATCAACTACCAGCAACTATATTTTGGCCCATCTCCAGTTCCAGTGGATATGACATATAGACAGACAGACAGACGGACAGACAAGGTGGCATGCCTGCCTGGTCTTTCTTTCTTTCTTATCCTTTTTAAAAAAATGTTTATTTATTTATTTATGTATTTATTAGATATAAGTACACTGTAGCTGTCTTCAGACACTCCAGAAGTGGGTGTCAGATTCTGGAGAATCTAAATCACCCTTATTGTCTGCATATGAGGTACATAAACAGAGACTCACATATACTTCTAAAAATATAAAGATGGGTGGGACCACTGAAAGGGCTCAACAATTAACAGCATTATCTCCTCTTCCAGAGAACCTGGGATCAACTACCAGCAACTATATGATGGCCCATCTCCAGTTCCAGGGGATCAGAAAGACAGACAGACAGACAGAGAGAGATAAGGATGACAGGCCTGCCTGGTATTTCTTTCATTCTTATCCTTTTTAAAAAATGTTTATTTATTTATTTATTTATTTATTTATTTATTTATTTATGTATGTATTCGATATAAGTACACTGTAGCTGTCTTCAGACACTCCAGTAGAGGGTGTCAGATTCTGGAGAATCTAAATCCTTCTTATGGTCTGCATATGATATACATAAACAGAGACTCACATATACTTCTAAAAATTTAAAGATGGGTGGGACCACTGAAAGGGCTCAACAATTAACAGCATTATCTCCTCTCCAGAGAACCTGGGATCAACTACCATCAACTATATGGTGGCCCATCTCCAGGTCCAGGGGATCAGACAGACAGACAGAGAAACAGACAAGGATAAGGATGGCATGCCTGCCTGGTCTTTCTTTCTTTCTTTCTTATCCATTTTTAAAAATGTTTATTTATTTATTTATTTATTTATTTATTTATTTATTTATTTATTTATTTATGTATTTATTAGATATAAGTATACTGTAGCTGTCTTCAGACACTCCAGAATAGGGTGTCAGAATCTGGAGAATATAAATCCCTCTAATGGTCTGCATATGATGTACATAAACACAGTCTCACATATACTTCTAAAAATTTAAAGATGGGTGGGGTCCCTGAAAGGGCTCAAAAATTAACAGCATTGACTCCTCTTCCAGAGAACCTGGGATCAACTACCAGCAACTATATGGTGGCCCACCTTTAGTTCCAGGGGATCAGACAGCCAGACAGCCAGACAGAGATAAGGATGGAAGGCCGGCCTGGTCTTTCTTTCTTTCTTATCCTTTTAAAAAATGTTTATTTATTTATTTATTTATGTATTATTAGATATAAGTACACTGTAGCTGTCTTCAGACACTCCAGTAGAGGGTGTCTGATTATGGAGAATCTAAATCCTCTTATAATCTGCATATGATGTACATAAACACAGCCTCAGGTATACTTCTAAAAATTTAAAGAAGTGTGGGGCCACTAAAAGGGCTCAACAATTAAAAGCATTATCTCCTCTTCCAGAGAATCTTGGATCAACTACCAGCAACTATATGGTGGCCCATCTCCAGTTCCCGGGGATCAGATAGACAGAGAGACAGACAGACAGACAGAGATATGGATGGAAGGCCTGCCTGGACTTTCTTTCTTTCTTATTTTTTTTAAAAAATGTTTATTTATTTATTTATTTATTTATTTATTTATTTATTTATTAGATATAAGTACACTGTAGCTGTCTTCAGACAATCCAGAAGAGGGTGTCAGATTCCTGAGAATCTAAATCCCTCTTATGGTCTGCATATGATGTACATAAACAGAGCCTCACATATACTTCTAAAAATTTAAAGATGGGGGGGGCCACTTAAAGGGCTCAACAAATAACAGCATTGTCTCCTCTTCCAGAGAACCTGGGATCAACTACCAGCAAGTATAAGATGGACCATCTCCAGTTCCAGGGGATCAGACAGACAGATAGACAGACAGAGATAAGGATGGCACTCCTGCCTGGTCTCTCTTTATTTCTTATCCATTTTAAAAAATGTTTATTTATTTATTTATTTATTTATTTATTTATTAGATATAAATACACTGTAGCTGTCTTCAGACACTCCAGAAGAGGGTGTCAGATTCTGATGAATCTAAATCCCTCTTCTGGTCTGCATATGATGTACATAAACACAGCCTCACATACACTTCTAAAAATTTAAAGATGGGTAGGGCCACTGAAAGGGCTCAACAGTAACAGCATTTTCTCCTCTTCCAGAGAACCTGGGATCAACTACCAGCAACTATATGGTGGCCCAACTCCATTTCTGGGGATCAGATAGACAGACAGACAGACAGACAGAGATATGGATGGCATGCCTGCCTGGTCTTTCTTTCTTGCTTATCCTTTTTAAAAAATGTTTATTTATTTATTTATTTATTTATTTATTTATTTATTTATTTATTTATTTATTAGATATAAGTACACTGTAGCTGTTCAGACACTCCAGTAGAGGGTGTCAGATTCTGGAGAATCTAAAACCCTCTTATGGTCTGCATATGATGTACATAAACACATCCTCACATACACTTCTAAATATTTAAAGATGGGTGGGACCACTGAAAGGTCTCAACAATTAACAGCATTGTCTCCCCTCCAGAGAACCTGGGATCAACTACCAGCAACTATATGGTGGCCCATATCCAGTATCAGAGGATCAGACAGACAGACAGACAGACAGACAGAGATAAGGATGGCAGGCCTGCCAGGTTTTTCTTATGTTCTTATCCTTTTTTAAAAATGTTTATTTATTTATTTACTTATTTATTTATTTATTTGTTCATTTATTTATTTTTTTATGTATTTATTCGATATAAGTACACTGTAGCTGTCTTCAGATACTCCAGTAGAGGGTGTCAGAATCTGGAGAATCTAAACCCCTCTAATGGTCTGCATATGATTTACATAAACAGAGACTCACATATACTTCTAAAAATATAAAGATTGGTGGGGCCACTGAAAGGGCTCAACAATTAACAGCATTGTCTCCTCTTCCAGAGAACCTGGGACCAACTACCAGCAACTATATGGTGGCCCATCTCCAGTTCCAGGGGATCAGACAGACAGAGAGACAGACAGACAGAGATAAGGATGGCAGGCCTGCCTGGTCTTTCTTTCTTTCTTATCCTTTTTAAAAAATGTTTATTTATTTATTTATTTATTTATTTATTTATTTATTAGATATAAATACACTGTAGCTGTCTTCAGACACTCCAGAAGAGGGTGTCAGATTCTGGACAATCTAAATCCCACTTAAGGTCTGCATATGATGTACATTAACACAGCCTCACATACACTTCTAAAAATTTAAGGATGGGTGGGGCGACTGAAAGGGCTCAACAATTAACAGCATTGTCTCCTCTTCCAGAGAACCTGGGATCAACTACCAGCAACTATATGGTGGCCCATCTCCAGGTCCCGTGGATCAGATAGACAGACAGACAGACAGACAGACAGACAGAGATATGGATGGAAGGCCTGCCTGGTCTTTCTTTCTTTCTTATCCTGTTTAAATAATGTTTATTTATTTATTTATTTATTTATTTATTTATTTATTAGATATAAGTACACAGTAGCTGTCTTCAGACACTCCAGTAGAGGGTGTCAGATTCTGATGAATCTAAATCCCTCTTCTGGTCTGCATATGATGTACATAAACACAGCCTCACATACACTTCTAAAAATTTAAACCTGGGTAGGGCCTTTGAAAGGGCTCAACAAGCTGGGCGTGGTGGCGCACGCCTTTAATCCCAGCACTCGGGAGGCAGAGGCAGGCGGATTTCTGAGTTCCCGGCTCGCCTGGTCTACAAAGTGAGTTCCAGGACAGCCAGGGCTACACAGAGAAACCGTGTCTCGAAAAAACCAAAAAAAAAAAAAAAAAAAAAAGAAAGAAAGAAAGAAAGGGCTCAACATTAACAGCATTGTCTCCTCTTCCAGAGAACCTGGGATCAACTACCAGCAACTATATGGTGGCCCATCTCCAGTTCCAGGGGATCAGATAGACAGACAGACAGACAGACAGAGATATGGATGGCAGGCCTGCCAGGTCTTTCTTTATTTCTTATCCTGTTTAAATAATGTTTATTTATTTATTTATTTATTTATTTATTTATTTATTTATTAGATATAAATACACTGTAGCTGTCTTCAGACACTCCAGTAGAGGGAGTCAGATTCTGGAGAATCTAAATCCTCTTATAATGTGCATATGATGTACATAAACACAGCCTCAAGTATACTTCTAAAAATTTAAAGAAGTGTGGGGCCACTGAAAGGGCTCAACAATTAACAGAATGGTCTCCTCTTCCAGAGAACCTTGGATCAACTACCAGCAACTATATGGTGGCCCATCTCCAGTTCCCGGAGATCAGATAGAAAGACAGACATACAGAGATATGGATGGTAGGCCTGCCTGGTCTTTCTTTATTTCTTATCCTTTTAAAAAAATGTTTATTTATTTATTTATTTATTTATCTATTTATTTATTAGATATCAGTACACTGTAGCTGTCTTCAGATACTCCAGAAGAGGGTGTCAGATTCTGGAGAATCTAAATCCCTTTTATGGTCTGCATATGATGTACATAAACACAGCCTCACATACACTTCTAAATATTTAAAGATGGGTGAGACCACTGAAATGTCTCAACAATTAACAGCATTGTCTCCTCTTCCAGAGAACCTGGGATCAACTACCAGCAACTATATGGTGGCCCATATCCAGTATCAGAGGATCAGACAGACAGACAGACAGACAGACAGACAGAGATAAGGATGGCAGGCCTGCCTGGTCTTTCTTTCTTTCTTTCTTATCTTTTTAAAAAATGTTTATTTATTTATTTATTTATTTATTTATTTATTTATTTATGTATTTATTCGATATAAGTACACATTAGCTGTCTTCAGTCACTTCAGAAGAGGGTGTCAGATTCTGGAGAATCTAAATCTCTCTTATGATCTGCATATCATGTACATAAACACAGCCTCACATACTCTTCTAAAAATTTAAAGATGAGTGGGGCCACTGAAAGGGCTCAACAATTAACAGCATTGTCTCTTCTTCCAGAGAACCTGGGTTCAACTACCACTAACTATATGGTGGCCGATCTCCAGTTACAGGAGATCAGACAGACACACAGACAGACAGACAGAGATAAGGATGGCAGGCCTGCCTGGTCTTTTTTTTTCTTATCCTTTTAAAAAAATGTTTATTTATTTAATTATTCAGGTATTTAATACATATAAGTATACTGTAGCTGTCTTCAGACACTCCAGAAGTGGGTGTAGGATTCTGGAGAATCTAAATCCCTCTTATGGTCTGCATATGATGTACATAAACACAGACTCACATATACTTCTAAAAATTTAAAGATGGGTGGGGCCACTGAAAAGGCTCAACAATTAACAGCATTGGGTCCTCTTCCAGAGAACCTGGGATCAACTACCAGCACCTATATGGTGGCCCATCTCCAGTTCCAGGGGATCAGACAGACAGACAGACAGACAGAGATAAGGATGGCAGGCCTGCCTGGTCTTTCTTTCTTTTTTATCCTTTAAAAAAATGTTTATTTACTTATTTATTTATTTATTTATTTATTTATTTATTCATTTATGTATTTACTAGATATAAGTACACTGTAGCTGTCTTCAGACAATCCAGAAGAGGGTGTCAGATTCCTGAGAATCTAAATCCCTCTTATGGTCTGCATATGATGTACATAAACAGAGCCTCACATATACTTCTAAAAATTTAAAGATGGGGGGGGCCACTTAAAGGGCTCAACAAATAACAGCATTGTCTCCTCTTCCAGAGAACCTGGGATCAACTACCAGCAAGTATAAGATGGACCATCTCCAGTTCCAGGGGATCAGACAGACAGATAGACAGACAGAGATAAGGATGGCACTCCTGCCTGGTCTCTCTTTATTTCTTATCCATTTTAAAAAATGTTTATTTATTTATTTATTTATTTATTTATTTATTTATTAGATATAAATACACTGTAGCTGTCTTCAGACACTCCAGAAGAGGGTGTCAGATTCTGATGAATCTAAATCCCTCTTCTGGTCTGCATATGATGTACATAAACACAGCCTCACATACACTTCTAAAAATTTAAAGATGGGTAGGGCCACTGAAAGGGCTCAACAGTAACAGCATTTTCTCCTCTTCCAGAGAACCTGGGATCAACTACCAGCAACTATATGGTGGCCCAACTCCATTTCTGGGGATCAGATAGACAGACAGACAGACAGACAGAGATATGGATGGCATGCCTGCCTGGTCTTTCTTTCTTGCTTATCCTTTTTAAAAAATGTTTATTTATTTATTTATTTATTTATTTATTTATTTATTTATTTATTAGATATAAGTACACTGTAGCTGTTCAGACACTCCAGTAGAGGGTGTCAGATTCTGGAGAATCTAAAACCCTCTTATGGTCTGCATATGATGTACATAAACACATCCTCACATACACTTCTAAATATTTAAAGATGGGTGGGACCACTGAAAGGTCTCAACAATTAACAGCATTGTCTCCCCTCCAGAGAACCTGGGATCAACTACCAGCAACTATATGGTGGCCCATATCCAGTATCAGAGGATCAGACAGACAGACAGACAGACAGACAGAGATAAGGATGGCAGGCCTGCCAGGTTTTTCTTATGTTCTTATCCTTTTTTAAAAATGTTTATTTATTTATTTACTTATTTATTTATTTATTTGTTCATTTATTTATTTTTTTATGTATTTATTCGATATAAGTACACTGTAGCTGTCTTCAGATACTCCAGTAGAGGGTGTCAGAATCTGGAGAATCTAAACCCCTCTAATGGTCTGCATATGATTTACATAAACAGAGACTCACATATACTTCTAAAAATATAAAGATTGGTGGGGCCACTGAAAGGGCTCAACAATTAACAGCATTGTCTCCTCTTCCAGAGAACCTGGGACCAACTACCAGCAACTATATGGTGGCCCATCTCCAGTTCCAGGGGATCAGACAGACAGAGAGACAGACAGACAGAGATAAGGATGGCAGGCCTGCCTGGTCTTTCTTTCTTTCTTATCCTTTTTAAAAAATGTTTATTTATTTATTTATTTATTTATTTATTTATTTATTAGATATAAATACACTGTAGCTGTCTTCAGACACTCCAGAAGAGGGTGTCAGATTCTGGACAATCTAAATCCCACTTAAGGTCTGCATATGATGTACATTAACACAGCCTCACATACACTTCTAAAAATTTAAGGATGGGTGGGGCGACTGAAAGGGCTCAACAATTAACAGCATTGTCTCCTCTTCCAGAGAACCTGGGATCAACTACCAGCAACTATATGGTGGCCCATCTCCAGGTCCCGTGGATCAGATAGACAGACAGACAGACAGACAGACAGACAGAGATATGGATGGAAGGCCTGCCTGGTCTTTCTTTCTTTCTTATCCTGTTTAAATAATGTTTATTTATTTATTTATTTATTTATTTATTTATTTATTAGATATAAGTACACAGTAGCTGTCTTCAGACACTCCAGTAGAGGGTGTCAGATTCTGATGAATCTAAATCCCTCTTCTGGTCTGCATATGATGTACATAAACACAGCCTCACATACACTTCTAAAAATTTAAACCTGGGTAGGGCCTTTGAAAGGGCTCAACAAGCTGGGCGTGGTGGCGCACGCCTTTAATCCCAGCACTCGGGAGGCAGAGGCAGGCGGATTTCTGAGTTCCCGGCTCGCCTGGTCTACAAAGTGAGTTCCAGGACAGCCAGGGCTACACAGAGAAACCGTGTCTCGAAAAAACCAAAAAAAAAAAAAAAAAAAAAAGAAAGAAAGAAAGAAAGGGCTCAACATTAACAGCATTGTCTCCTCTTCCAGAGAACCTGGGATCAACTACCAGCAACTATATGGTGGCCCATCTCCAGTTCCAGGGGATCAGATAGACAGACAGACAGACAGACAGAGATATGGATGGCAGGCCTGCCAGGTCTTTCTTTATTTCTTATCCTGTTTAAATAATGTTTATTTATTTATTTATTTATTTATTTATTTATTTATTTATTAGATATAAATACACTGTAGCTGTCTTCAGACACTCCAGTAGAGGGAGTCAGATTCTGGAGAATCTAAATCCTCTTATAATGTGCATATGATGTACATAAACACAGCCTCAAGTATACTTCTAAAAATTTAAAGAAGTGTGGGGCCACTGAAAGGGCTCAACAATTAACAGAATGGTCTCCTCTTCCAGAGAACCTTGGATCAACTACCAGCAACTATATGGTGGCCCATCTCCAGTTCCCGGAGATCAGATAGAAAGACAGACATACAGAGATATGGATGGTAGGCCTGCCTGGTCTTTCTTTATTTCTTATCCTTTTAAAAAAATGTTTATTTATTTATTTATTTATTTATCTATTTATTTATTAGATATCAGTACACTGTAGCTGTCTTCAGATACTCCAGAAGAGGGTGTCAGATTCTGGAGAATCTAAATCCCTTTTATGGTCTGCATATGATGTACATAAACACAGCCTCACATACACTTCTAAATATTTAAAGATGGGTGAGACCACTGAAATGTCTCAACAATTAACAGCATTGTCTCCTCTTCCAGAGAACCTGGGATCAACTACCAGCAACTATATGGTGGCCCATATCCAGTATCAGAGGATCAGACAGACAGACAGACAGACAGACAGACAGAGATAAGGATGGCAGGCCTGCCTGGTCTTTCTTTCTTTCTTTCTTATCTTTTTAAAAAATGTTTATTTATTTATTTATTTATTTATTTATTTATTTATTTATGTATTTATTCGATATAAGTACACATTAGCTGTCTTCAGTCACTTCAGAAGAGGGTGTCAGATTCTGGAGAATCTAAATCTCTCTTATGATCTGCATATCATGTACATAAACACAGCCTCACATACTCTTCTAAAAATTTAAAGATGAGTGGGGCCACTGAAAGGGCTCAACAATTAACAGCATTGTCTCTTCTTCCAGAGAACCTGGGTTCAACTACCACTAACTATATGGTGGCCGATCTCCAGTTACAGGAGATCAGACAGACACACAGACAGACAGACAGAGATAAGGATGGCAGGCCTGCCTGGTCTTTTTTTTTCTTATCCTTTTAAAAAAATGTTTATTTATTTAATTATTCAGGTATTTAATACATATAAGTATACTGTAGCTGTCTTCAGACACTCCAGAAGTGGGTGTAGGATTCTGGAGAATCTAAATCCCTCTTATGGTCTGCATATGATGTACATAAACACAGACTCACATATACTTCTAAAAATTTAAAGATGGGTGGGGCCACTGAAAAGGCTCAACAATTAACAGCATTGGGTCCTCTTCCAGAGAACCTGGGATCAACTACCAGCACCTATATGGTGGCCCATCTCCAGTTCCAGGGGATCAGACAGACAGACAGACAGACAGAGATAAGGATGGCAGGCCTGCCTGGTCTTTCTTTCTTTTTTATCCTTTAAAAAAATGTTTATTTACTTATTTATTTATTTATTTATTTATTTATTTATTCATTTATGTATTTACTAGATATAAGTACACTGTAGCTGTCTTCTGACACTCCAGTAGAGGGTGTCACATTCTGCAGAATCTAAATCCCTCTTATGGTCTGCATATGATGTACATAAACACAGCCTCACATATACTTCAGAAATTTAAAGAAGGGTGGGGCCACTGAAAAAGCTCTACAAGTAACAGCATTGTCTCCTCTTCCAGAGTACCTGGGATCAACTACCATCAACTATATAGTGGCCCATCTCCAGTTCTCAGGGATCAGACAGACAGACAGACAGACAGACAGAGATAAGGATGGCAGGCCTGCCTGGTCTTTCTTTCTTTCTTATCCTTTAAAAAATGTTTATTTAATTATTTATTTATGTATTTATTAGATATAAGTACACAGTAGCTGTCTTCAGACACTCCAGAAGAGGGTGTCAGATTCTGGAGAATCTAAATCCCTCTTATGGTCTGCATATAATGTACATAAACACAGCCTCACATATACTTCTAAAAATTTAAAGATGGGTAGGAACACTGCAAGGGCTCAACAATTAACATCATTGTCTCCTCTTCCAGAGAACCTGGGATCAACTACCAGCAACTATATGGTGGCCCATCTGCAGTTCTAGGGGATCAGACAGACAGACAGACAGACAGACAGAGATAAGGATGGCAGGCCTGCCTGGTCTTTCTTTCTTTCTTATCCTTTAAAAAATGTTTATTTATTTATGTATTTATTATATATAAGTACACTGTAGCTGTCTACAGACACTCCAGAAGAGTTTGTTAGATTCTAGAGAATCTAAATCCCTCTTATGGTCTGTGTATGATGTACATAAACACAGCCTCACATATACTGAGCTGAGGTGTCACAGGCCAACTGCTGGAATTTCTGAGTACCACCTAGAGAGAGAAAAGCTATGCTGTGGTTGTTTAATTTATGTATTTTATTATTTCTATTTGTTGTTTTGTTTTGTTTTATTTGTTTTTAGAGAAGGCCTCAGTCTGTAGCTCTGGCTGACCCAGGACTGCCTACCTGTGTTAATTAGGGTTTCACAGCTGAGAACAGACACCAAGAGCAAGGTAAGGTTTAGAAAACCCGACCTTCAGTGGTGGCTCAAGCTCTTAATGAGAGCACTCTGTAGGCAGAGGCAGTAAGTTTCTGAGTTCGAGGCCACCCTGGTGAAAGACATGGTTAGGCAGGGCTAGGGTAGGCTAGGGTAGGCTAGGGTAGGCTAGGGTAGGCTAGGGTAGGCTAGGGTAGGCTAGGGTAGGCTAGGGTAGGCTAGGGTAGGCTAGGGTAGGCTAGGGTAGGCTAGGGTAGGCTAGGGTAGGCTAGGGTAGGCTAGGGTAGGCTAGGGTAGGCTAGGGTAGGCTAGGGTAGGCTAGGGTAGGCTAGGGTAGGCTAGGGTAGGCTAGGGTAGGCTAGGGTAGGCTAGGGTAGGCTAGGGTAGGCTAGGGTAGGCTAGGGTAGGCTAGGGTAGGCTAGGGTAGGCTAGGGTAGGCTAGGGTAGGCTAGGGTAGGCTAGGGTAGGCTAGGGTAGGCTAGGGTAGGCTAGGGTAGGCTAGGCCAGGGTGAAAAGAAAGAAAGAAAGAAAGAAAGAAAGAAAGAAAGAAAGAAAGAAAGAAAGAAAGAAAGAAAGGAAAAAGGTTTTATAAAAAGTGTTAAAGTTTTTAAAAATAAAAAAAAAAATACCAGATCACCATCACACAGCATTGGCTGTCTTCAGGTGTATCCTTTCAGCCTCCAAAACAAAAAGCAATGGCTGGCTGTCTTCAGGTGTATCCTATTCTCCAGTCTTATTTCCAACCTAAGAGCTGGGCTGAGCTGCCTCATTATGTAATTGCAAACCTTCCTTGGTTTGTCTTTTCCATTTCTAAGACTAACAGGCCTTTTTCTATTTAGAGAATATGCTCATGACTGTACTTTAGATATAGTAAATATAACTGTTGCTTATAAAACTTGTTTTCTAGGAATTTTTAAAGGGCAATGGCAGAGTTTATTTTTTAAAAATATTTTGCATTTATTTATTTGTGTGAGTGATGAAGCTCAGGTCTTCAAACTCGTCAGGAGGTATGATTACCTCCCCTCTCTCTCAACCCCTCCCTCTCCTCTCTCAATGATTGTGTAAGAATGTTTTGCATGTGTATGCTGTGCCCACAGACTCCAGAACAGAGTATTAGATCCCCTGGAACTGGAGATGGGCCACCATATATAATACTGGTAATTGAGCCCAGGTTCTCTGGAAGAGGAGACAATGCTCTTAATTGTTGAGCCCTCTCTGTAGCCACATCTTTCTTTTCTTTTTTTTTTTTTTGAGTATATGTGAGGCTGTGTTTATATACATCATATGCAGACAATAAGAATGATTTAGATTCTTCAGAATCTGACACCCTCTTCTGGACTGTCTGAAGATAGCTACAGCATACTTAAATATAATAAATATATAAATCTTTAAAAAGAAAAGGAAAAGTAAAAAAGAAAGAACAGGCCTGCCATATGCATGTTCATAGAGGAAAATGGAAGAGACCCCAATCTAACCTCAGCAGGGTGCTTCCTTCTGGATGGTAGCTCACAGTTTCATCCCAGCAAGACAGGCAAATCACTGAGTTCAAGGACAGTAAGGTTCAGGACAGCCAAGGTTAGGAAGGAAAAGGGTCTATGTTGAGAATACAAACCGACAAAACAACAACTAGGAAAAAGAAGTGACAGTGTAACTTGGGGTAGGGTACCAAAAAGAGAAAGCTTTCTGTTACCACTTACAAACAGCAGTAGACTTGCACCCTTCTGCCCAGGTCCCTGCCTTCCTTTCTAGGAATTCTAAGGATGCCAGGGGGTGGGGCAATCCAGATTAACTTTTTAATAACAAAGACTTGGTCTTTGATGTCTAGAGGAAGCCCTTCTCAGTGCCTTTAACTACCACTGAACTTTCAGGGCTGTGACTCAACTGTAACAAGGAACAGGGCTAAGAACCTGCAGCCTTTGAAAACAACTATTTTTTTTAAAGAGGGGGACACAAATCAGCAGTAGAACCCCTCAGGTTCAGCCATAATACTTGTTAGGGAAACAGCCTCAATGTCCGGAGCTGAGGTCTCATGGGTGAACTGCTTCAAGCTCTGAGTATCATTGAAAGAAAGAAAAGATATCATGTGGTTGCTTAATTTATTTATTTTATTATTTCTATTTTTTGTTTTCTTTTGTTTTGTTTTAGAAAAGGCCTCAGTCTGTAGCTATGGCTGACCTAGGACAGACTACATGTGTTAATTAGGGTTTCACAGCTGAGAAACAGACCATACCTATGTAAGACTTAGAAAACCCAACAGTCAGTGGTGGCTTGAGCTCTTAATGAGAGCACTCTGGAGGCAGAAGCAGTCAGTTTCTGAGTTCGAGGCCAGCCTGGTTAAAGACAGGGATAGGCAGGGCTAGGCAAGGCAGGGCTGGGCTAGGCTAGGCAAGGCAAGGGGCTAGGCTAGGCTACGCAAGGGGCTAGGCAAGACAGACAGACAGAGAGAAAGACAGACAAGGATGGAGGCCTGCCTGGTTTTTCTTTCTTTCTTATCCCTTTTAAAAAATGTTTATTTATTTATTTATTTATTTATTTATTTATTTATGTATGTATTTATTAGATATAAGTACACTGTAGCGGTCTTCAGACACTCCAGGAGAGGGTGTCAGATTCTGGAGAATCTAAATCCCTCTTACCATCTGCATATGATGTATATAAACACAGCCTCACATTTTCTTCTAAAAATTTAAAGATGGGTGTGGCTTGGAATAAGATGAGTAACCCTGAAAAAGTCAAAAAATGAAAAATCACACTGTAGGACTTGGAATATGGTGAGAAACCCTGAAAAAGTCGAAAAATGAGAAAATCATGCAGGAGTACCTGCAATATGGTGAGAAACACTGAAAAAGTCTTAAAATGAGAATATCACACTCTAGGATTTGGAATATGGTGAGAAACTCTGAAAATATCAAAAAATGAGAAAATCATGCAGTAGGACCCAGAATATGGTGAGAAACCCTGAAAAAAAGTCAAAAAAATAAGAAAATCACGCAGTAGGACCTGGAAGCTGGTGAGAAACCCTGAAAAAGTCGAAAAATGAGAAAATCATGCAGTAGTACCTGCAATATGGTGAGAAACACTGAAAAAGTCTTAAAATGAGAATATCACACTCTAGGATTTGGAATATGGTGAGAAACTCTGAAAATGTCGAAAAATGAGAAAATCATGCAGTAGGACACAGAATATGGTGAGAAACCCTGAAAAAAAGTCAAAAAATAAGAAAATCACGCAGTAGGACCTGGAAGCTGGTGAGAAATCCTGAAAAAGTCGAAAAATGAGAAAATCAATCTGTAGGATCTGGAATATGTTGAGAAACCCTGAAAAATTCGAAAAATGAGAAAATCACACTGTAGGACTTGGAATATGGTGAGAAACCTTGAAAAAGTCAAAAAATGAGAAAATAACACTGTAGTACCTTGAATATGGTTAGAAAACACTGAAAAAGTCGAAAAATGAGAAAATCACGCAGTGGGACCTGGGATTTGGTGAGAAACACTGAAAAAGTCTTAAAATAGAAAATCACACTGTAGTACTTGGAATATTGTGAAAAATACTGAAAAAGTCTTAAAATGAGAAAATCACACCGTAGGACCTGGAATATGGTGAGAAACCCTGAAAAAGTCAAAAAATGAGAAAAATCACACTGTAGTACATGGAATATGGTGAGAAACTCTGAAAAAGTCGCAAATTATAAAATGACAGTGTAGGACCTGGAATATGTTGAGAAAACCTGAAATATTCGAAAAATGAGAAAATGACAATGTAGAACCTGGAATACCTTAAGAAACCCTGAAAAAGTTAAAAAATGAGAAAAGGACACTCTAGGACTGGAATATGGTGAGAAACCCTGAAACATCGAAAAATGAGAAAATCATGTAGTAGGACCCAGAATATGGTGAGAAATCCTGAAAAAAGTCGAAAAATGAGAAAATCACGCAGTAGGACCTGGAAGCTGGTGAGAAACCCTGAAAAAGTCGAAAAATGAGAAAATCAAACTGTAGGACCTGGAATATGTTGAGAAACCCTGAAAAATACGAAAAAGGCAAAAATCACACTCTAGGACTTGGAATATGATGAGAAACCGTGAAAAAGTCAAAAAATGAAAAAATCACACTGTAGTACCTGGAATATGGTGAGAAACACTAAAAAAGTATTAAAATGAGAAAATCACCCAGTAGGACCTCGAATGTGGTGAGAAACCCTGAAACAGTCGAAAAATAAGAAAATCAAACTTGTAGTACATGCAATATGGTGACAAACCCTGAAAAAGTCAAAAAATGAGAATATCACACTCTAGGACTTGGAATATGATGAGAAACCCTGAAAAAGTCAAAAAATGAGAAAATCACACTGTAGGACTTGGAATATGGTGAGAAACCCTGAAAAATTCGAAAAATGAGAAAATCATGCACTAGGGCCCAGAATATGATGAGAAAAACAGAAAAAGTCTTAAAATGAGAAAATCACACTGTAGGACCTGGAATATGGTAAGAAACCCTGAAAATGTCGAAAAATGAGAAAATGACACTGTAGGAGCTGGAATATTGTGAGAAGTCATGAAAAAGTCAAAAAAAAAAAAGAAATACACACTTGTAGGACTTGCAATATGGTGAGAGACCCTGAAAAAGTCTTAAAATGAGAAAATCACGCTGTAGGACTTGGGATATGGTGAGAAACCCTGAAAAAGTCAAAAATGAGAAAATCACACTGAAGGAACTGGAATATGCTGAGAATCCCTGAAAAATTCGAAAAATGCGAAAATCACACTCTAGGACTTGGAATATGATGAGAAACCCAGAAAAAGTCAAAAAATGAGAAAATCACACTGTAGGACTTGGAATATGGTGAGAAACCCTGAAAAAGTCGAAAAATGAGAAAATCACACTGTAGTACCTGGAATATGGTGTGAAACACTGAAAAAGTCTAAAAATAAGATAAAACATGTAGTACCTGAAATATGATGAGAAACCCTGAAAAAGTCAAAAAATTAGAAAATCAAATTGTAAGAACTGGAATATGCTGAGAATCCCTGAAAATTTTGAAAAATGCGAAAATCACCCTCTAGGACTTGGAATACGATGAGAAACCCTGAAAAAGTCAAAAAATGAGAAAATCACACTGTAGTACCTGGAATATGGTGAGAAACACTGAAAAAGTCTAAAAATAAGATAAAACTGTAGTACCTGAAATATGGTGAGAAAACCTGAAAAAGTCGAAAAATGAGAAAATCACACTGTAGGACTTCGAATATGATGAGAAACCGTGAAAAAGTAAAAAAATGAGAAAAATACACTGTAGGAGCTGGAATATGGAGAGAAACCCTGAAAAGGTTAAAAAATTAGAAAATCACAATTGTAGGACCTCCAATATGGTGAGAAACCCTGAAAAAGTCGAAAAATGAGAAAAACACACTGTAGGACCTGAATATGGTGAGAAACACTGAAAAATTCAAAAAATGAGAAAATCACACAGTAGGACCTGAAATATGGTGAGAAACCGTGAAACAGTCGAAATATAAGAAAATCAAACTTGAAGTACCTGCAATATGGTGAGAAACCCTGAAAAAGTCGAAAAATGAAAAAATCACACTGTAGGATTTGGAATATGATGAGAAACCATGAAAAAGTCAAAAATGAGAAAAATATACTGTAGGAGTTGGAATGTGGTGAGAAAACCTGAAAAAGTCGAAGAATAAGAAAATCACACAAGTAGGACCTCCAATATGGTGAGAAACCCTGAAAAAGTCGAAATATGAGAAAATTACAGACTAGGACATGGAATATGGTAAGAAACCCTTTAAAAGTCGGAAAAAGAGAAAATCACACTGTAGGATTTGGAATATGATGAGAAAACCTGAAAAAGTCAAAAAATGAGAAAATCACACTGTAGTACCTGGAATATTGTGAGAAAACACTGAAAAAGTCTAAAAATGAGATAATCACACAGTAGGACATGGAATATGGTGAGAAACTCTGAAACAGTCGAAAAATAAGAAAATCAAACTTGTAGTACCTGCAATATGGTGAGAAAACCTGAAAAAGTCAAAAATGAGAAAATCATACTGTAGGACCTGCAATAGGGTGAGAAATTCTGAAAAAGTCAAAAAATGAGAAAATCACACTGTAGGACCTGGAATATGGTAAGAAACCCTGAAAATGTCGAAAAATGAGAAAATTTCACTGTAGGACTTGGAATAAGATGAGAAACCCTGAAAAAGTTGAAAAATGAGAAAATCAGAATGTAGAAGATGGAATATGGTGAGCATTCCTGAAAAAGTCAAAAAATGACAAAATCACACTGTGGAACATGGAATATGGTGAGAAACTCTGAAAAAGTCAAAAATGAGAAAATCAGACTGTAGTAGCTGGAATATGGTGAGAAACATGGAAAAAGTCTCAAAATGAGAAAATCACACAGTTGGACCTGCAATATGGTGAGAAACACTCAAACAGTCGAAAAATAAGAAAATCAAACTTGTAGTACCTGCAATATGGTGAGAAACCCTGAAAAATTCTAAAAATGAGAAAATCACACTGTAGGATTTAGAATATGATGAGAAACCGTGAAAAAGTCAAAAAATGAGAAAAATACACTGTAGAAGCTGGAATATGGTGAGTAAACCCTGAAAAAGTCTTAAAATGAGAAAATCACACTGTAGGACTTGGAATAAGATGAGAAACCCTAAAAAAGTCGAAAAATGAGAAAAATACACTGAAGGAGTTGGAATATGTTGAGAAACCCTGAAAAAGTCTTAAAATGAGAAAATCACACTATAGGACCTGGAATATGGTGAGAAACTCAGAAAAAGTCAAAAAAAGAGAAAATCACACTCTAGGACTTGGAATATGATGAGAAACCCTGAAAAAGTCAAAAAATGAGAAAATCAGACTGTAGTACCTGGAATATGTTGAGAAACCCTGAAAAAGTCTAAAAATGAGAAAATCAAACAGTAGGACCTGGAATATGGTGAGAAACCCTGAAAGATCAAAAAATAAGAAAATCAAACTTGTAGTACCTGCAATATGGTGAGAAACCCTGAAAAAGTCAAAAAATGAGAAAATCACAATATAGGACTTGGAATAAGATGAGAAACCGTGAAAAAGACAAAAAATGACAAAAACACACTGTAGGAGCTGGAATATGGTGAGAAACCCTGAAAAAGTCCAAAATTAAGAAATTCACACTTGTAGGACCTGCAATATGGTGAGAAACCCTGAAAAAGTCGAAAAATGAGAAAATCACACTGTAGGACTTGGAATATGGTGAGAAACCTTGAAAAAGTCAAAAAATGAGAAAATAACACTGTAGTACCTTGAATATGGTTAGAAAACACTGAAAAAGTCGAAAAATGAGAAAATCACGCAGTGGGACCTGGGATTTGGTGAGAAACACTGAAAAAGTCTTAAAATAGAAAATCACACTGTAGTACTTGGAATATTGTGAAAAATACTGAAAAAGTCTTAAAATGAGAAAATCACACCGTAGGACCTGGAATATGGTGAGAAACCCTGAAAAAGTCAAAAAATGAGAAAAATCACACTGTAGTACATGGAATATGGTGAGAAACTCTGAAAAAGTCGCAAATTATAAAATGACAGTGTAGGACCTGGAATATGTTGAGAAAACCTGAAATATTCGAAAAATGAGAAAATGACAATGTAGAACCTGGAATACCTTAAGAAACCCTGAAAAAGTTAAAAAATGAGAAAAGGACACTCTAGGACTGGAATATGGTGAGAAACCCTGAAACATCGAAAAATGAGAAAATCATGTAGTAGGACCCAGAATATGGTGAGAAATCCTGAAAAAAGTCGAAAAATGAGAAAATCACGCAGTAGGACCTGGAAGCTGGTGAGAAACCCTGAAAAAGTCGAAAAATGAGAAAATCAAACTGTAGGACCTGGAATATGTTGAGAAACCCTGAAAAATACGAAAAAGGCAAAAATCACACTCTAGGACTTGGAATATGATGAGAAACCGTGAAAAAGTCAAAAAATGAAAAAATCACACTGTAGTACCTGGAATATGGTGAGAAACACTAAAAAAGTATTAAAATGAGAAAATCACCCAGTAGGACCTCGAATGTGGTGAGAAACCCTGAAACAGTCGAAAAATAAGAAAATCAAACTTGTAGTACATGCAATATGGTGACAAACCCTGAAAAAGTCAAAAAATGAGAATATCACACTCTAGGACTTGGAATATGATGAGAAACCCTGAAAAAGTCAAAAAATGAGAAAATCACACTGTAGGACTTGGAATATGGTGAGAAACCCTGAAAAATTCGAAAAATGAGAAAATCATGCACTAGGGCCCAGAATATGATGAGAAAAACAGAAAAAGTCTTAAAATGAGAAAATCACACTGTAGGACCTGGAATATGGTAAGAAACCCTGAAAATGTCGAAAAATGAGAAAATGACACTGTAGGAGCTGGAATATTGTGAGAAGTCATGAAAAAGTCAAAAAAAAAAAAGAAATACACACTTGTAGGACTTGCAATATGGTGAGAGACCCTGAAAAAGTCTTAAAATGAGAAAATCACGCTGTAGGACTTGGGATATGGTGAGAAACCCTGAAAAAGTCAAAAATGAGAAAATCACACTGAAGGAACTGGAATATGCTGAGAATCCCTGAAAAATTCGAAAAATGCGAAAATCACACTCTAGGACTTGGAATATGATGAGAAACCCAGAAAAAGTCAAAAAATGAGAAAATCACACTGTAGGACTTGGAATATGGTGAGAAACCCTGAAAAAGTCGAAAAATGAGAAAATCACACTGTAGTACCTGGAATATGGTGTGAAACACTGAAAAAGTCTAAAAATAAGATAAAACATGTAGTACCTGAAATATGATGAGAAACCCTGAAAAAGTCAAAAAATTAGAAAATCAAATTGTAAGAACTGGAATATGCTGAGAATCCCTGAAAATTTTGAAAAATGCGAAAATCACCCTCTAGGACTTGGAATACGATGAGAAACCCTGAAAAAGTCAAAAAATGAGAAAATCACACTGTAGTACCTGGAATATGGTGAGAAACACTGAAAAAGTCTAAAAATAAGATAAAACTGTAGTACCTGAAATATGGTGAGAAAACCTGAAAAAGTCGAAAAATGAGAAAATCACACTGTAGGACTTCGAATATGATGAGAAACCGTGAAAAAGTAAAAAAATGAGAAAAATACACTGTAGGAGCTGGAATATGGAGAGAAACCCTGAAAAGGTTAAAAAATTAGAAAATCACAATTGTAGGACCTCCAATATGGTGAGAAACCCTGAAAAAGTCGAAAAATGAGAAAAACACACTGTAGGACCTGAATATGGTGAGAAACACTGAAAAATTCAAAAAATGAGAAAATCACACAGTAGGACCTGAAATATGGTGAGAAACCGTGAAACAGTCGAAATATAAGAAAATCAAACTTGAAGTACCTGCAATATGGTGAGAAACCCTGAAAAAGTCGAAAAATGAAAAAATCACACTGTAGGATTTGGAATATGATGAGAAACCATGAAAAAGTCAAAAATGAGAAAAATATACTGTAGGAGTTGGAATGTGGTGAGAAAACCTGAAAAAGTCGAAGAATAAGAAAATCACACAAGTAGGACCTCCAATATGGTGAGAAACCCTGAAAAAGTCGAAATATGAGAAAATTACAGACTAGGACATGGAATATGGTAAGAAACCCTTTAAAAGTCGGAAAAAGAGAAAATCACACTGTAGGATTTGGAATATGATGAGAAAACCTGAAAAAGTCAAAAAATGAGAAAATCACACTGTAGTACCTGGAATATTGTGAGAAAACACTGAAAAAGTCTAAAAATGAGATAATCACACAGTAGGACATGGAATATGGTGAGAAACTCTGAAACAGTCGAAAAATAAGAAAATCAAACTTGTAGTACCTGCAATATGGTGAGAAAACCTGAAAAAGTCAAAAATGAGAAAATCATACTGTAGGACCTGCAATAGGGTGAGAAATTCTGAAAAAGTCAAAAAATGAGAAAATCACACTGTAGGACCTGGAATATGGTAAGAAACCCTGAAAATGTCGAAAAATGAGAAAATTTCACTGTAGGACTTGGAATAAGATGAGAAACCCTGAAAAAGTTGAAAAATGAGAAAATCAGAATGTAGAAGATGGAATATGGTGAGCATTCCTGAAAAAGTCAAAAAATGACAAAATCACACTGTGGAACATGGAATATGGTGAGAAACTCTGAAAAAGTCAAAAATGAGAAAATCAGACTGTAGTAGCTGGAATATGGTGAGAAACATGGAAAAAGTCTCAAAATGAGAAAATCACACAGTTGGACCTGCAATATGGTGAGAAACACTCAAACAGTCGAAAAATAAGAAAATCAAACTTGTAGTACCTGCAATATGGTGAGAAACCCTGAAAAATTCTAAAAATGAGAAAATCACACTGTAGGATTTAGAATATGATGAGAAACCGTGAAAAAGTCAAAAAATGAGAAAAATACACTGTAGAAGCTGGAATATGGTGAGTAAACCCTGAAAAAGTCTTAAAATGAGAAAATCACACTGTAGGACTTGGAATAAGATGAGAAACCCTAAAAAAGTCGAAAAATGAGAAAAATACACTGAAGGAGTTGGAATATGTTGAGAAACCCTGAAAAAGTCTTAAAATGAGAAAATCACACTATAGGACCTGGAATATGGTGAGAAACTCAGAAAAAGTCAAAAAAAGAGAAAATCACACTCTAGGACTTGGAATATGATGAGAAACCCTGAAAAAGTCAAAAAATGAGAAAATCAGACTGTAGTACCTGGAATATGTTGAGAAACCCTGAAAAAGTCTAAAAATGAGAAAATCAAACAGTAGGACCTGGAATATGGTGAGAAACCCTGAAAGATCAAAAAATAAGAAAATCAAACTTGTAGTACCTGCAATATGGTGAGAAACCCTGAAAAAGTCAAAAAATGAGAAAATCACAATATAGGACTTGGAATAAGATGAGAAACCGTGAAAAAGACAAAAAATGACAAAAACACACTGTAGGAGCTGGAATATGGTGAGAAACCCTGAAAAAGTCCAAAATTAAGAAATTCACACTTGTAGGACCTGCAATATGGTGAGAAACCCTGAAAAAGTCGAAAAATGAGAAAATCACACTGTAGGACTTGGAATAAGATGAGACACCCTGAAAAAGTCAAAAAATGAGAAAATTTCACTGTAGGACTTGACATAAGATGAGAAACCCTGAAAAAGTTGAAAAATGAGAAAATCACAATGTAGAAGATGGAATATGGTGAGCAATCCTAAAAAAGGATTGTAGCTGTCTTCAGACACTCCAGAAGAGGGTGTCAGATTCTGGAGTATCTAAATCCCTCTTATGGTAAGCATATGATGTACATAAACACAGTCTCACATATACTTCTAAAAATTTAAAGATGGGCGGGGCCACTGAGAGGGCTCAACAATTAACAGCATTGTCTCTTCTTCCAGAGAATCTGGGATCAACTACCAGCAACTATATGGTGACCCATCTCCAGTTCCAGGGGATAAGATAGACAGACAGACAGACATACAGACAGACAGAGATAAGGATGGCAGGCCTGCCTGGTCTCTCTTTCTTTATTATACTTTTTTAAAAATGTTTATTTGTTTATTTATGAATTTATTAGATATAAGTACACTGTAGCTGTCTTCAGACACTCCAGAAGAGGGTGTCAGATTCTGGAGAATCTAAATCCCTCTTATGGTCTGCATATTCGGTACATAAACACAGCCTCACATATACTTCTAAAAATTTAAAGATGGGTGGGGCCACTGAAAGGGCTCAACAATTAACAGCATTGTCTCCTCTTCCAGAGAACCTGGGATCAACTACCAGCAACTATATGGTGGCCCATCTCCAGTTCCAGGGGATCAGACAGACAGACAGACATACAGACAAGGATGGCAGGCCTCCCTGGTTTTTATTTCTTTCTTATCCGTTTAAAAATGTTTATTTATTTATTTATGAATTTATTAGATATAAGTACACTGTAGCTGTCTTCAGACACTCAGGAAGAGGGTGTCAGTTTCTGGAGAATCTAAGTCCCTCTTATGATCTGCATATGATGTACATAAAAACAGCTTCACATTTACTTCTAAAAATTTAAAGATGGGTGGGGCCACTGAAAGGGCTCAACAATTAACAGCATTGTCTCCTCTTCCAGAGAACCTGGGATCAACTACCAGCAAATATATGGTGGCCCATCTCCAGATCCAGGGGATCAGAGAGACAGACAGACAGACCGACAAGGATGGCAGGCCTGCCTGGTTTTTCTTTCTTTCTTATCCTTTTTTAAAACATGTTTATTTATTTATTTATGTATTTATTAGATATAAGTACACTGTAGCTGTCTTCAGACACTCAGGAAGAGGGTGTCAGATTCTGGAGATCTAAATACCTCTTATGATCTGCATATGATGTACATAAACACAGCCTCACATATACTTCTAAAAATTTAAAGATGGGTGGGGCCACTAAAAGGGATCAACAATTAACAGCATTGTCTCCTCTTACAGAGAACCTGGGATCAACAACCAGCAATTATATGGTGGCCCATCTCCAGTTCCAGGGGATCAGACAGACAGACAGACAGACAGAGATAAGGATGGAAGGCCTGCCTGGACTTTCTTTCTTTATTATCCTTATTTAAAAATATTTATTTGTTTATTTATGTATTTATTAGACATAAGTACACTGTAGCTGTCTTCAGACACTCCAGAAGAGGGTGTCATATGCTGGAGAATCTAAATCCCTCTTATGGTCTGCATTTGATGTACATAAACATAGCCTCACATATACTTCTAAAAATTTAAAGATGGGTGGGGCCACTGAAAGGGCTCAACAATTAACAGCATTGTCTCCTCTTCCAGAGAACCTGGGATCAACTACCAGCAACTATATGGTGGCCCATCTCCAGTTACAGGGGATCAGACAGCTAGACAGACAGACAAAAGTGATAAGGATGGCAGGCCTGCATGGTCTTTCTTTCTTACTTCTCCATTTAAAAAAATGTTTATTTATTTATTTACATTTATTTAATTATTTATTTTTAATGTATTTATTAGATATAAGTACACAATACTTGTCTTCAGACACTCCAGAAGAGGGTGTCAGATTCTGGAGAATCTAAATCCCTCTTATGGTCTGCATATGATGTACATAAACACAGCCTCTCATATACTTCTAAAAATTTAAATATGGGTGGGGCCACTAAAAGGGATCAACAATTAACAGCATTGTCTCCTCTTCCAGAGAACCTGGGATCAACAACCAGCAATTATATGGTGGCCCATTTCCAGTTCCAGGGGATCAGACAGACACACAGACAGACAGACAGAGATAAGGATGGCAGGCCTGCCTGGTCTTTCTTTCTTTCTTATCATTTTAAAAAAGTTTATTTATTTATTTATTTATTTATTTATTTATTTATGTATTTATTAGATATAAGTACACTGTAGCTATCTTCAGACACTCCAGAAGAGGGTGTTTGATTCTGCAGAATGTAAATCCCCCTTATGTTCTGCATATGATGTACATAAACACAGCCTCACATATTCTTCTAAAAATTAAAAGATGGTTGGGGCCACTGAAAAGAACCAACAATTAACAGCATTGTCTCCTCTTCCAGAGAACCTGGGATCAACTACCAGCAACTACATGGTGGCCCATCTCCAGTTTCAGGGGATCAGACAGACAAACAGACAGACAGACAGACAGAGATAAGGATGGCAGGCCTGCCTGGTCTTTCTTTCTTTCTTATCCTTTTAAAAAATGTTTATTTATTTATTTATTTATGTATTTTTTATATATAAGTACACTGTAGCTGTCTTCAGACACTCCAGAAGAGGGTGTCAGATTCTGAAGAATCTAAATCCCTCTTATGGTCTGCATATGATGTACATAAACACAGTCTCACATATACTTCTAAAAATTTAAAGATGGGTGGGGCCACTGAAAGGGCTCAAAAATTAACAGCATTGTCTCCTCTTCCAGAGAACCTGGGATGAACTACCAGCAACTATATGGTGGCCCATCTCCAGTTCCAGGGGATCAGACAGACAGACAGACAGACAGATATAAGGATGGCAGGCCTGCCTGGTCTTTCTTTCTTTATTATACTGTTGAAAAAATGTTTATTTATTTATTTATTTATTTATTTTTTATTTATTTATGTATTTATTAGATATTAGACCACTGTAGCTGTCTTCAGACACTTCAGAAGATGTTGTCAGATTCTGGAGAATCTAAATCCCTCTCATGGTCTGCATATGATGTACATAAACACAGCCTCACATATACTTCTAAAAATTTAAAGATGTGTGGGGCCACTGAAAGGACTCAACAATTAACAGCATTGTCTCCTCTTCCAGAGAACCTGGGATCAATAACCAGTAATTATATGGTGGCCCATCTCCAGTTCCAGGGGATCAGACAGACACACAGACAGACAGACAGAGATAAGGATGGCAGGCCTGCCTGGTCTTTCTTTCTTTCTTATCATTTTAAAAAAGGTTTATTTATTTATTTATTTATTTATGTATTTATTAGATATAAGTACACTGTAGCTATCTTCAGACACTCCAGAAGAGGGTGTTTGATTCTGCAGAATGTAAATCCCCCTTATGTTCTGCATATGATGTACATAAACACAGCCTCACATATTCTTCTAAAAATTTAAAGATGGTTGGGGCCACTGAAAGGAACCAACAATTAACAGCATTGTCTCCTCTTCCAGAGAACCTGGGATCAACTACCAGCAACTATATGTTGGCCCATCTCCAGTTTCAGGGGATCAGACAGACAAACAGACAGACAGAAAGACAGAGATAAGGATGGCAGGCCTGCCTGGTCTTTCTTTCTTTCTTATCCTTTTTAAAAAATGTTTATTTATTTATTTATGTATTTTTTAGATATAAGTACACTGTAGCTGTCTTCAGACACTCCAGAAGAGGGTGTCAGATTCTGGAGAATCTAAATCACTCTTATGGTCTGCATATTCGGAACATAAACACAGACTCACATATACTTCTAAAAATTTAATGATGTGTGGGGCCACTGAAAGGGCTCAACAATTAACAGCATCGTCTCCTCTTCCAGAGAACCTGGGATCAACTACCAGCAACTATATGGTGGCCCATCTCCAGTTCCAGCGGATCAGACAGACAGACAGACAGAATAAGGATGGCAGGCCTGCTTGGTCTTTCTTTCTTTCTTATCATTTTAAAAAATGTTTATTTAATTATTTATGTATCTATTAGATATAAGTACACTTTAGCTGTCTTCAGACACTCCAGAAGAGGGTGTCAGATTCTGGAGTATCTAAATCCCTCTTATGGTATGCATATGATGTACATAAACACAGCCTCACATTTACTTCTAAAAATTTAAGTTGGGTGGGGCCACTGAGAGGGCTCAACAATTAACAGCATTGTCTCCTCTTCCAGAGAACATTGGATAAACTACCAGCAACTATATGGTGGCCCATCTCCAGTTCCAGGGTATCAGACAGACAGACAGAGAGACAGAGATAAGGATGGAGGACTGCCTGGTCTTTCTTTCTTTCTTATACTTTAAAAAATGTTTATTTATTTATTTATTTATTTATTTATTTATTTATTTATTTATTAGAAATAAGTACACTGTAGCTGTCTTCAGACACTCTAGAAGAGGGTCTCATCTTCTGGAGAATCTAAATCCCTCTTATGGTCTTCATATGATGTACATAAACACAGCCTCACATATACTTCTAAAAATTTAAATATGGGTGGGGCCACTAAAAGGGATCAACAATTAACAGCATTGTCTCCTCTTCCAGAGAACCTGGGATCAACTACCAGCAACTATATGGTGGCCCATCTGCAGTTCCAGGGGATCAGACAGACAGACAGACAGACAGACAGAGATAAGGATGGCAGGCCTGCCTGGTCTTTCTTTCTTTCTTATCCTTTAAAAAATGTTTATTTATTTATGTATTTATTATATATAAGTACACTGTAGCTGTCTACAGACACTCCAGAAGAGTGTGTTAGATTCTAGAGAATCTAAATCCCTCTTATGGTCTGTGTATGATGTACATAAACACAGCCTCACATATACTGAGCTGAGGTGTCACAGGCCAACTGCTGGAATTTCTGAGTACCACCTAGAGAGAGAAAAGCTATGCTGTGGTTGTTTAATTTATGTATTTTATTATTTCTATTTGTTGTTTTGTTTTGTTTTATTTGTTTTTAGAGAAGGCCTCAGTCTGTAGCTCTGGCTGACCCAGGACTGCCTACCTGTGTTAATTAGGGTTTCACAGCTGAGAACAGACACCAAGAGCAAGGTAAGGTTTAGAAAACCCGACCTTCAGTGGTGGCTCAAGCTCTTAATGAGAGCACTCTGTAGGCAGAGGCAGTAAGTTTCTGAGTTCGAGGCCACCCTGGTGAAAGACATGGTTAGGCAGGGCTAGGGTAGGCTAGGGTAGGCTAGGGTAGGCTAGGGTAGGCTAGGGTAGGCTAGGGTAGGCTAGGGTAGGCTAGGGTAGGCTAGGGTAGGCTAGGGTAGGCTAGGGTAGGCTAGGGTAGGCTAGGGTAGGCTAGGGTAGGCTAGGGTAGGCTAGGGTAGGCTAGGGTAGGCTAGGGTAGGCTAGGGTAGGCTAGGGTAGGCTAGGGTAGGCTAGGGTAGGCTAGGGTAGGCTAGGGTAGGCTAGGGTAGGCTAGGGTAGGCTAGGGTAGGCTAGGGTAGGCTAGGGTAGGCTAGGGTAGGCTAGGGTAGGCTAGGGTAGGCTAGGGTAGGCTAGGGTAGGCTAGGGTAGGCTAGGGTAGGCTAGGGTAGGCTAGGGTAGGCTAGGCCAGGGTGAAAAGAAAGAAAGAAAGAAAGAAAGAAAGAAAGAAAGAAAGAAAGAAAGAAAGAAAGAAAGAAAGAAAGAAAGGAAAAAGGTTTTATAAAAAGTGTTAAAGTTTTTAAAAATAAAAAAAAAAAAATACCAGATCACCATCACACAGCATTGGCTGTCTTCAGGTGTATCCTTTCAGCCTCCAAAACAAAAAGCAATGGCTGGCTGTCTTCAGGTGTATCCTATTCTCCAGTCTTATTTCCAACCTAAGAGCTGGGCTGAGCTGCCTCATTATGTAATTGCAAACCTTCCTTGGTTTGTCTTTTCCATTTCTAAGACTAACAGGCCTTTTTCTATTTAGAGAATATGCTCATGACTGTACTTTAGATATAGTAAATATAACTGTTGCTTATAAAACTTGTTTTCTAGGAATTTTTAAAGGGCAATGGCAGAGTTTATTTTTTAAAAATATTTTGCATTTATTTATTTGTGTGAGTGATGAAGCTCAGGTCTTCAAACTCGTCAGGAGGTATGATTACCTCCCCTCTCTCTCAACCCCTCCCTCTCCTCTCTCAATGATTGTGTGAGAATGTTTTGCATGTGTATGCTGTGCCCACAGCCTCCAGAACAGAGTATTAGATCCCCTGGAACTGGAGATGGGCCACCATATATAATACTGGTAATTGAGCCCAGGTTCTCTTGAAGAGGAGACAATGCTCTTAATTGTTGAGCCCTCTCTGTAGCCACATCTTTCTTTCTTTTTTTTTTTTGAGTATATGTGAGGCTGTGTTTATATACATCATATGCAGACAATAAGAATGATTTAGATTCTTCAGAATCTGACACCCTCTTCTGGACTGTCTGAAGATAGCTACAGCATACTTAATATAATAAATAAATAAATCTTTAAAAAGAAAAGGAAAAGTAAAAAAGAAAGAACAGGCCTGCCATATGCATGTTCATAGAGGAAAATGGAAGAGACCCCAATCTAACCTCAGCAGGGTGCTTCCTTCTGGATGGTAGCTCACAGTTTCATCCCAGCAAGACAGGCAAATCACTGAGTTCAAGGACAGTAAGGTTCAGGACAGCCAAGGTTAGGAAGGAAAAGGGTCTATGTTGAGAATACAAACCGACAAAACAACAACTAGGAAAAAGAAGTGACAGTGTAACTTGGGGTAGGGTACCAAAAAGAGAAAGCTTTCTGTTACCACTTACAAACAGCAGTAGACTTGCACCCTTCTGCCCAGGTCCCTGCCTTCCTTTCTAGGAATTCTAAGGATGCCAGGGGGTGGGGCAATCCAGATTAACTTTTTAATAACAAAGACTTGGTCTTTGATGTCTAGAGGAAGCCCTTCTCAGTGCCTTTAACTACCACTGAACTTTCAGGGCTGTGACTCAACTGTAACAAGGAACAGGGCTAAGAACCTGCAGCCTTTGAAAACAACTATTTTTTTTAAAGAGGGGGACACAAATCAGCAGTAGAACCCCTCAGGTTCAGCCATAATACTTGTTAGGGAAACAGCCTCAATGTCCGGAGCTGAGGTCTCATGGGTGAACTGCTTCAAGCTCTGAGTATCATTGAAAGAAAGAAAAGTTATCATGTGGTTGCTTAATTTATTTATTTTATTATTTCTATTTTTTGTTTTCTTTTGTTTTGTTTTAGAAAAGGCCTCAGTCTGTAGCTATGGCTGACCTAGGACAGACTACATGTGTTAATTAAGGTTTCACAGCTGAGAAACAGACCATACCTATGTAAGACTTAGAAAACCCAACAGTCAGTGGTGGCTTGAGCTCTTAATGAGAGCACTCTGGAGGCAGAAGCAGTCAGTTTCTGAGTTCGAGGCCAGCCTGGTTAAAGACAGGGATAGGCAGGGCTAGGCAAGGCAGGGCTGGGCTAGGCTAGGCAAGGCAAGGGGCTAGGCTAGGCTACGCAAGGGGCTAGGCAAGACAGACAGACAGAGAGAAAGACAGACAAGGATGGAGGCCTGCCTGGTTTTTCTTTCTTTCTTATCCCTTTTAAAAAATGTTTATTTATTTATTTATTTATTTATTTATTTATTTATGTATTTATTAGATATAAGTACACTGTAGCGGTCTTCAGACACTCCAGGAGAGGGTGTCAGATTCTGGAGAATCTAAATCCCTCTTACCATCTGCATATGATGTATATAAACACAGCCTCACATTTTCTTCTAAAAATTTAAAGATGGGTGTGGCTTGGAATAAGATGAGTAACCCTGAAAAAGTCAAAAAATGAAAAATCACACTGTAGGACTTGGAATATGGTGAGAAACCCTGAAAAAGTCGAAAAATGAGAAAATCATGCAGGAGTACCTGCAATATGGTGAGAAACACTGAAAAGGTCTTAAAATGAGAATATCACACTCTAGGATTTGGAATATGGTGAGAAACTCTGAAAATATCAAAAAATGAGAAAATCATGTAGTAGGACCCAGAATATGGTGAGAAACCCTGAAAAAAAGTCAAAAAAATAAGAAAATCACGCAGTAGGACCTGGAAGCTGGTGAGAAACCCTGAAAAAGTCGAAAAATGAGAAAATCATGCAGTAGTACCTGCAATATGGTGAGAAACACTGAAAAAGTCTTAAAATGAGAATATCACACTCTAGGATTTGGAATATGGTGAGAAACTCTGAAAATGTCGAAAAATGAGAAAATCATGCAGTAGGACACAGAATATGGTGAGAAACCCTGAAAAAAAGTCAAAAAATAAGAAAATCACGCAGTAGGACCTGGAAGCTGGTGAGAAATCCTGAAAAAGTCGAAAAATGAGAAAATCAATCTGTAGGATCTGGAATATGTTGAGAAACCCTGAAAAATTCGAAAAATGAGAAAATCACACTGTAGGACTTGGAATATGGTGAGAAACCTTGAAAAAGTCAAAAAATGAGAAAATAACACTGTAGTACCTTGAATATGGTTAGAAAACACTGAAAAAGTCGAAAAATGAGAAAATCACGCAGTGGGACCTGGGATTTGGTGAGAAACACTGAAAAAGTCTTAAAATAGAAAATCACACTGTAGTACTTGGAATATTGTGAAAAATACTGAAAAAGTCTTAAAATGAGAAAATCACACCGTAGGACCTGGAATATGGTGAGAAACCCTGAAAAAGTCAAAAAATGAGAAAAATCACACTGTAGTACATGGAATATGGTGAGAAACTCTGAAAAAGTCGCAAATTATAAAATGACAGTGTAGGACCTGGAATATGTTGAGAAAACCTGAAATATTCGAAAAATGAGAAAATGACAATGTAGAACCTGGAATACCTTAAGAAACCCTGAAAAAGTTAAAAAATGAGAAAAGGACACTCTAGGACTGGAATATGGTGAGAAACCCTGAAACATCGAAAAATGAGAAAATCATGTAGTAGGACCCAGAATATGGTGAGAAATCCTGAAAAAAGTCGAAAAATGAGAAAATCACGCAGTAGGACCTGGAAGCTGGTGAGAAACCCTGAAAAAGTCGAAAAATGAGAAAATCAAACTGTAGGACCTGGAATATGTTGAGAAAACCTGAAAAATACGAAAAAGGCAAAAATCACACTCTAGGACTTGGAATATGATGAGAAACCGTGAAAAAGTCAAAAAATGAAAAAATCACACTGTAGTACCTGGAATATGGTGAGAAACACTAAAAAAGTATTAAAATGAGAAAATCACCCAGTAGGACCTCGAATGTGGTGAGAAACCCTGAAACAGTCGAAAAATAAGAAAATCAAACTTGTAGTACATGCAATATGGTGACAAACCCTGAAAAAGTCGAAAAATGAGAATATCACACTCTAGGACTTGGAATATGATGAGAAACCCTGAAAAAGTCAAAAAATGAGAAAATCACACTGTAGGACTTGGAATATGGTGAGAAACCCTGAAAAATTCAAAAAATGAGAAAATCATGCACTAGGACCCAGAATATGATGAGAAAAACAGAAAAAGTCTTAAAATGAGAAAATCACACTGTAGGACCTGGAATATGGTAAGAAACCCTGAAAATGTCGAAAAATGAGAAAATGACACTGTAGGAGCTGGAATATGGTGAGAAGTCATGAAAAAGTCAAAAAAAAAAAGAAATACACACTTGTAGGACTTGCAATATGGTGAGAGACCCTGAAAAAGTCTTAAAATGAGAAAATCACGCTGTAGGACTTGGGATATGGTGAGAAACCCTGAAAAAGTCGAAAAATGAGAAAATCACACTGAAGGAACTGGAATATGCTGAGAATCCCTGAAAAATTCGAAAAATGCGAAAATCACACTCTAGGACTTGGAATATGATGAGAAACCCAGAAAAAGTCAAAAAATGAGAAAATCACACTGTAGGACTTGGAATATGGTGAGAAACCCTGAAAAAGTCGAAAAATGAGAAAATCACACTGTAGTACCTGGAATATGGTGAGAAACACTGAAAAAGTCTAAAAATAAGATAAAACATGTAATACCTGAAATATGATGAGAAACCCTGAAAAAGTCAAAAAATTAGATAATCAAATTGTAGGAACTGGAATATGCTGAGAATCCCTGAAAAATTTGAAAAATGCGAAAATCACCCTCTAGGACTTGGAATACGATGAGAAACCCTGAAAAAGTCAAAAAATGAGAAAATCACACTGTAGTACTTGGAATATGGTGAGAAACACTGAAAAAGTCTAAAAATAAGATAAAACTGTAGTACCTGAAATATGGTGAGAAACCCTGAAAAAGTCGAAAAATGAGAAAATCACACTGTAGGACTTCGAATATGATGAGAAACCGTGAAAAAGTAAAAAAATGAGAAAAATACACTGTAGGAGCTGGAATATGGAGAGAAACCCTGAAAAGGTTAAAAAATTAGAAAATCACAATTGTAGGACCTCCAATATGGTGAGAAACCCTGAAAAAGTCGAAAAATGAGAAAAACACACTGTAGGACCTGAATATGGTGAGAAACACTGAAAAATTCAAAAAATGAGAAAATCACACAGTAGGACCTGAAATATGGTGAGAAACCGTGAAACAGTCGAAATATAAGAAAATCAAACTTGAAGTACCTGCAATATGGTGAGAAACCCTGAAAAAGTCGAAAAATGAAAAAATCACACTGTAGGATTTGAAATATGATGAGAAACCATGAAAAAGTCAAAAATGAGAAAAATATACTGTAGGAGTTGGAATGTGGTGAGAAAACCTGAAAAAGTCGAAGAATAAGAAAATCACACTAGTAGGACCTCCAATATGGTGAGAAACCCTGAAAAAGTCGAAAAATGAGACAATTACAGACTAGGACATGGAATATGGTAAGAAACCCTTTAAAAGTCGGAAAAAGAGAAAATCACACTGTAGGATTTGGAATATGATGAGAAAACCTGAAAAAGTCAAAAAATGAGAAAATCACACTGTAGTACC
The DNA here is from genome assembly GCF_978045245.1 of Mus caroli. Lineage (NCBI taxonomy): Eukaryota > Metazoa > Chordata > Mammalia > Rodentia > Muridae > Mus > Mus caroli. Next base: position 162,488 of record NW_028227342.1, read on the forward strand.
TGGAATATTGTGAGAAAACACTGAAAAAGTCTAAAAATGAGATAATCACACAGTAGGACTTGGAATATGGTGAGAAACCCTGAAACAGTCGAAAAATAAGAAAATCAAACTTGTAGTACCTGCAATATGGTGAGAAAACCTGAAAAAGTCGAAAAATGAGAAAATCATACTGTAGGACCTGCAATAGGGTGAGAAATTCTGAAAAAGTCAAAAAATGAGATAATCACACTGTAGGACCTGGAATATGGTAAGAAACCCTGAAAATGTCGAAAAATGAGAAAATTTCACTGTAGGACTTGGAATAAGATGAGAAACCCTGAAAAAGTTGAAAAATGAGAAAATCAGAATGTAGAAGATGGAATATGGTGAGCAATCCTGAAAAAGTCAAAAAATGAGAAAATCACACTGTGGAACATGGAATATGGTGAGAAACTCTGAAAAAGGCGAAAAATTGGAAAAATCACACTCTAGGACTTGGAATATGATGAGAAACCCTGAAAAAGTCAAAAATGAGAAAATCAGACTGTAGTAGCTGGAATATGGTGAGAAACATGGAAAAAGTCTCAAAATGAGAAAATCACACAGTTGGACCTGCAATATGGTGAGAAACACTCAAACAGTCGAAAAATAAGAAAATCAAACTTGTAGTACCTGCAATATGGTGAGAAACCCTGAAAAATTCCAAAAATGAGAAAATCACACTGTAGGATTTAGAATATGATGAGAAACCGTGAAAAAGTCAAAAAATGAGAAAAATACACTGTAGAAGCTGGAATATGGTGAGTAAACCCTGAAAAAGTCAAAAAATGAGAAAATCACACTGTAGGACCTGGAATATGTTGAGAAACCCTGAAAAAGTCTTAAAATGAGAAAATCACACTGTAGGACTTGGAATAAGATGAGAAACCCTAAAAAAGTCGAAAAATGAGAAAAATACACTGAAGGAGTTGGAATATGTTGAGAAACCCTGAAAAAGTCTTAAAATGAGAAAATCACACTATAGGACCTGGAATATGGTGAGAAACTCTGAAAAAGTCAAAAAAAGAGAAAATCACACTCTAGGACTTGGAATATGATGAGAAACCCTGAAAAAGTCAAAAAAATGAGAAAATCAGACTGTAGTACCTGGAATATGTTGAGAAACCCTGAAAAAGTCTAAAAATGAGAAAATCAAACAGTAGGACCTGAAATATGGTGAGAAACCCTGAAAGATCAAAAAATAAGAAAATCAAACTTGTAGTACCTGCAATATGGTGAGAAACCCTGAAAAAGTCAAAAAATGAGAAAATCACAATATAGGACTTGGAATAAGATGAGAAACCGTTAAAAAGACAAAAAATGACAAAAACACACTGTAGGAGCTGGAATATGGTGAGAAACCCTGAAAAAGTCGAAAAATAAGAAAATCACACTTGTAGGACCTCCAATATGGTGAAAAACCATGAAAAAGTCGAAAAATGAGAAAATCACATTGTAGGACCTGGAATATGGTGAGAAACCCTGAAAAAGCCGAAAAATGAGAAAATAACGCAGTGGGTCCTGGAATTTTCTGAGAAACACTGAAAAAGAATAAAATAAGAAAATCACACTGTCGTACCTTGAATATGGTTACAAACCCTGAAAAAAATCGAAAAATGAGAAAATCACACTGTAGGACATGGAATATGGTGAGAAACATTGAAAAAGTCAAAAAATGAGAAACATCACACTGTAGTACAAGGAATATGGTGATATAATCTGAAAAAGTCGAAAAATTAGAAAAATCACACTCTAGGACTTAGAATAAGATGAGAAACCCTGAAAATGTCAAAAAATGAGAAAATCACACTGTAGGACTTGGAATATGGTGAGAAACTCTGAAAAAGTCAAAAACATGAGAAAATCAGGCAGTAGGACCTGGAATATGGTGAAAAACACTGAAAAATATTAAAATGGGAAAATCACACTGTAGGACCTGGAATATGGTGAGTAACTCTAAAAAAGTCGAAAAATGAGAAATTCACACTTGTAGGACCTGCAATATGGTGAGAAACACTGAAAAAGTCAAAACATGAGAAAATTACACTGGTGGACCTGGAATATGTTGAGAAACTCTTTAAAAGTCGAAAAAAGAGAAAATCACACTGTAGGAATTGGAATATGATGAGAAAACCTGAAAAAGTCAAAAAATGAGAAAATAACACTGTAGTACCTTGAATATGGTGAGTAAACACTGAAAAAGTCTAAAAATGAGAAAATCACACAGTAGGACCTGGAATATGGTGAGAAACCCTGAAGCAGTCGAAAAATAAGAAAATCAAATTTGTCATATCTGCAATATGGTGAGAAACCCTGAAAAAGTCAAAAAATGAGAAAAATACACTGAAGGAGCTGGAATATGGTGAGAAACCCTGAAAAAGTCAAAAAATAAGAAATTCACACTTGTAGGACCTCCAATAGGGTGAGAAATTCTGAAAAAGTCAAAAAATGAGAAAATCACACTGAATTTCATGGAATATGGTGAGAAACCCTGAAAAAGTCGAAAAATGAGAAAATCACGCAGTAGGACCAGGAATATTGTGAGAAAACGTGAAAAAGTCTAAAAATGAGAAAAATACACTGTAGGAACTGGAATATGGTGAGAAAACCTGAAAAATTCGAAAAATAAGAAACTCATACTTGTTTGATCTCCATTATGGTGAGAAACCCTGAAAAAGTCGAAAAATGAGAAAATCACACTGTAGGACCTGGAATATGTTGAGAAACACTGAAAAAGTCAAAAAATGAGAAAATCACACTGTAGTACATTGAATATGGTGAGAAACTCTGAAAAAGTCGCAAATTAGAAAATGACAGTGTAGGACCTGGAATATGTTGAGAAAACCTGAAATATTCAAAAAATGAGAAAATGACAATGTAGAACCTGGAATACGGTAAGAAACCCTGAAAAGTTAAAAAAAGAGAAAATCACACTGTAGGACCTGGAATATGGTGAGAAACCCTGAAAAAGTCAAAAAATGAGAAAATCACACTGTAGGACTTGGAATATGATGAGAAACCCTGAAAAAGTCAAAAAATGAGAAAATCACACTGTAGGACTTGGAATATGATGAGAAACACAGAAAAAGTAAAAATATGAGAAAATCACACAGTAGGATCTGGAATATGGTGAGAAACACTGAAAAAGTCAAAAAATGAGAAAATCACACTGTAGTACATGGAATATGGTGAGAAACTCTGAAAAAGTCGCAAATTAGAAAATGACAGTGTAGGACCTGGAATATGTTGAGAAAACCTGAAATATTCAAAAAATGAGAAAATGACAATGTAGAACCTGGAATACGGTAAGAAACCCTGAAAAGTTAAAAAAAGAGAAAATCACACTGTAGGACCTGGAATATGGTGAGAAACCCTGAAAAAGTCAAAAAATGAGAAAATCACACTGTAGGACTTGGAATATGATGAGAAACCCTGAAAAAGTCAAAAAATGAAAAAATCACACTGTAGGACTTGGAATATGATGAGAAACCCTGAAAAAGTCGAAAAATGAGAAAATCTCACTGTAGAAGATGGAATATGGTGAGCAACCCTGAAAAAGTCAAAAATTAGAAAAATAACAATGTAGAACCTGGAATATGGTGAGAAACTCTGAAAAAGTCGAAAAATTAGAAAAATCACACTCTAGGATTGGAATATGATGAGAAACCCTGAAAAAGTCAAAAAATGAGAAAATCACACTGTAGTAGCTGGAATATGGTGAGAAACACTGAAAAAGTCTCAAAATGAGAAAATCACACAGTAGGACCTGCAATATGGTGAGAAAAACTTAAACAGTCAAAAAAGAAGAAAATCAAACTTGTAGTACCTGCAATATGGTGAGAAACCCTGAAAAATTCCAAAAATGAGAAAATCACACTGTAGGATTTAGAATATGATGAGAAACACTGAAAAAGTCAAAAAATGAGAAAAATACACTGTAGAAGCTGGAATATGGTGAGAAACCCTGAAAAAGTCGAAAAATATGAAAATCACACTTATAGAACCTCCAATATGGTGAGAAACCCTGAAAAAGTCAAAAAATGAGAAAATCACACTGTAGGACCTGGAATATGGTGAGAAACACTGAAAAAGTCAAAAAATGAGAAAATAACACTGTAGGACTTGGAATATGATGAGAAAACCTGAAAAAGTCAAAAAATGAAAAAATCACACTGTAGTACTTGGAATATGATGAGAAACCCTGAAAAAGTCAAAAAATGAAAAAATCACACTGTAGGACTTGGAATATGATGAGAAACCGTGAAAAAGTCAAAAAATGAGAAAAATACACTGTAGAAGCTGGAATATGGTGAGAAACCCTGAAAAAGTCGAAAAATATGAAAATCACACTTATAGAACCTCCAATATGGTGAGAAACCCTGAAAAAGTCAAAAAATGAGAAAATCACACTGTAGGACCTGGAATATGGTGAGAAACACTGAAAAAGTCAAAAAATGAGAAAATAACACTGTAGGACTTGGAATATGATGAGAAAACCTGAAAAAGTCAAAAAATGAAAAAATCACACTGTAGTACTTGGAATATGATGAGAAACCCTGAAAAAGTCAAAAAATGAAAAAATCACACTGTAGGACTTGGAATATGATGAGAAACCCTGAAAAAGTCAAAAAATGAGAAAATCACACTGTAGGACTTGGAATATGATGAGAAACCCTGAAAAAGTCGAAAAATGAGAAAATCACACTGTAGAAGATGGAATATGGTGAGCACCACTGAAAAAGTCGAAAATTAGAAAAATAACACTGTAGAAACTGGAATATGGTAAGAAACCCTGAAAAATTCCAAAAATGAGAAAATCACACTGTAGGATTTGGATTATGATGAGAAACCGTGAAAAAGTCAAAAAATGAGAATAATACACTGTAGGAGCTCGAATATGATGAGAAACCCTGAAAAAGTCGAAAAATAAGAAAATCACACTTGTAGGACCTCCAATATAGTGAAAAACCCTGAAAAAGTCGAAAAATGAGAAAATCACAGTGTAGGACCTGGAATATGGTGAGAAACCCTGAAAAAGTCGAAAAATGAGAAAATCACGCAGTAGGTCCTGGAATATGGTGAGAAACACTGAAAAAGTCTAAAATAAAAAAATTACACTGTAGTACCTGGAATATGGTGACAAACCCTGAAAAAGTCTTAAAATGAGAAAATCACACTGTAGGACATGGAATATGGTGAGAAACCTTGAAAAAGTCAAAAAATGAGAAACATCACACTGTAGTAAAAGGAATATGGTGATATAATCTGAAAAAGTCGAAAAATTAGAAAAATCACACTCTAGGACTTGGAATATGATGAGAAACCTTGAAAAAGTCAAAAAATGAGAAACAACACTGTAGTAAAAGGAATATGGTGATATAATCTGAAAAAGTCGAAAAATTAGAAAAATCACAGTCTAGGACTTGGAATATGATGAGAAACCCTGAAAAAGTCAAAAAATGAGAAAATCACACTGTAGGACTTGGAATATGATGAGAAACACAGAAAAAGTAAAAATATGAGAAAATCACACAGTAGGATCTGGAATATGGTGAGAAACCCTGAAAAAGCACAACCCTCTTCCGGTCAGAAAAGCACCAGGGCAGCTGGGGCGCATGGTCGGCTGACACTCGCCAGCTACCCACAACACCCGCCACAGGATCTTAAGACTTCTGGTGAGTGGAGCACAGCTTCTGCTCCAACCCAAGTGCTCGGGACCTGAGACTGCATTAGTTAGGGAAGCAGAAACCGGCCTGAGTAGGGCCACAGGCCTCATCCGGCCGGATCAGCACTGGGGTAGCGGGAGCGCAGGGTTGCCTGACACCCGCCAGCTACCCACGACCCCCGCCGCAGGATTTTGGGACTCTGGTGAGTGGAACACAGCTTCTGCTCCAATCTTTAAACAGTGACAACGATAACAACTATCCCCAGAGATTACCAGATGGCGAAAGGTAAACGTAATAATCTTACTAACAGAAACCAAGACCACTCACCATCATCAGAACCCAGCACCCCCACTTTGCCCAGTCCAGGGCACCCCAACACACCGGAAAAGCTAGACACGGATTTAAAAGCATATCTCCTGATGATGATAGAGGACTTCAAGAAGGACTTTAATAACACACTTAAAGAAATGCAGGAGAACACTGCTAAACAGGCAGAAGACAATAAAGAGGAAGCACAAAAATCCCTTAAAGAATTGCAGGAGAACACTGCTAAAGAGTTACAAATCCTTAAAGAAAAACAGGATAACATAATCAAACAGGTAGAAGTCCTTACAGAAAAACAGGAAAACACATCCAAACAGATGATGGAAATGAACAAAACCATACTAGAACTAAAAAGGGAAGTAGACACAATAAAGAAAACCCAAAATGAGGCAACACTGGAGATAGAAACCCTAGGAAAGAAATCTGGAACCATAGATACGAGCATCAGCAACAGAATACAAGAGATGGAAGAGAGAATCTCAGGTGCAGAAGATTCCATAGAGAACATCGGCACAACAATCAAGGAAAATGTAAAATGCAAAAAGATCCTAACTCAAAACATCCAAGAAATACAGGACACAATGAGAAGACCAAACCTACGGATAATAGGAGTGGATGAGAATGAAGATTTTCAACTCAAAGGACCAGCAAACATCTTCAACAAAATTATAGAAGAAAACTTCCCAAATCTAAAGAAAGAGATGCCCATGAACATACAAGAAGCCTCAGAACTCCAAATAGACTGGACCAGAAAAGAAATACCTCCCGACACATTATAATCAGAACAACAAGTGCTCTAAATAAAGAGAATACTAAAAGCAGTAAGAGAAAAAGGCCAAGTAACATATAAAGGCAAGCCTATCAGAATTACACCAGATTTTTCACCAGAGACTATGAAAGCCAGAAGATCCTGGACGGATGTTATACAGACACTAAAAGAACACAAATTCCAGCCCAGGCTACTATACCCAGCCAAACTCTCAATTAACATAGATGGAGAAACCAAAGTATTCCACGACAAAACCAAATTCACACATTATCTCTCCACGAATCCAGCTCTTCAAAGGATAACAACAGAAAAAAAACCAATACAAGGACAGGAACCACGCCCTAGAAACAACAAGAAGGTAATCCCTCAACAAACCTAAAAGAAGACAGCCACAAGAACAAAATGCCAACTTTAACAACAATAATAACAGGAAACAACAATTACTTTTCCTTAATATCTCTTAATATCAATGGACTCAACTCCCCGATAAAAAGACATAGACTAACAAACTGGCTACACAAACAAGACCCAACATTTTGCTGCTTACAGGAAACTCATCTCAGAGAAAAGGATAGACACTACCTCAGAATGAAAGGCTGGAAAACAATTTTCCAAGCAAATGGCATGAAGAAACAAGATGGAGTAGCCATTCTAATATCTGATAAGATTGACTTCCAACCCAAAGTCATTAAAAAAGACAGGGAGGGACACTTCATACTCATCAAAGGTAAAATCCTCCAAGAGGAACTATCAATCCTGAATATCTATGCTCCAAATACAAAGGCAGCCACATTCATTAAAGAAACTTTAGTAAATCTCAAAGCACACATTGCACCTCATACAATAATAGTGGGAGACTTCAACACACCACTTTCACCAATGGACAGATCATGGAAACAGAAACTAAACAGGGACACAGTGAAACTAAGAGAAATTATGAATCAAATGGATCTGGCAGATATCTACAGAACATTCTATCCTAAAACAAAAGGATATACCTTCTTCTCAGCACCTCATGTTACCTTCTCCAAAATTGACCACATAATTGGTCACAAAGCAGGCCTCAACAGATACAAAAATATTGAAATTGTCCCATGCATCCTATCAGATCACCATGGACTAAGGCTGATCTTCAATAACAAAATAAATAATAGAAAGCCAACCTTCACGTGGAAACTGAACAACACTCTTCTCAATGATACCTTGGTCAAGGAAGGAATAAAGAAAGAAATTAAGGACTTTTTAGAGTTCAATGAAAATGAAGCCACAACATACCCAAACTTATGGGACGCAATGAAAGCATTTCTAAGAGGAAAACTCATTGCTCTGAGTGCCTCCAAAAGGAAACTAGAGAGAGCACACATTAGCAGCTTGACAACACACCTAAAAGCACTAGAACAAAAGGAAGCAAATTCACCCAAGAGGAGTAGACGGCAGGAAATAATCAAACTCAGGGGTGAAATCAACCAAGTGGAAACAAGAAAAACTATTCAAAGAATCAACCAATCAAGGAGCTGGTTCTTTGAGAAAATCAACAAGATAGATAAACCCTTAGCCAGACTCACTAGAGGGCACAGGGAAGCATCCTAATTAACAAAATCAGAAATGAAAAAGGAGACATAACAACAGATCCTGAAGACATCCAAAACACCATCAGATCCTTCTACCAAAGGCTATACTCAACAAAACTGGAGAACCTGGATGAAATGGAGAAGTTCCTAGACAGATACCAGGTACCAAAGTTGAATCAAGATCAGGTTAATGATCTAAACAGCCCTATATCCCCCAAAGAAATAGAAGCAGTCATTAATAGTCTCCCAACTAAAAAAAGCCCAGGACCAGATGGGTTTAGTGCAGAGTTCTATCAGACCTTCAAAGAAGATCTAATCCCAGTTCTTCACAAACTATTCCACAAAATAGAAACAGAAGGTACTCTACCCAACTCATTCTATGAAGCCACAATTACTCTGATACCTAAACCACAAAAAGACCCAACAAAGATAGAAAACTTCAGACCAATATCCCTTATGAATATTGATGCAAAAATCCTCAATAAAGTTCTTGCTAACCGAATCCAAGAACACATCAAAACAATCATCCATCCTGACCAAGTAGGTTTCATCCCAGGGATGCAGGGATGGTTCAATATACGGAAATCCATCAACGTAATCCAGTATATAAACAAACTCAAAGACAAAAACCACATGGTCATCTCGTTAGATGCGGAAAAAGCATTTGACAAGATCCAACACCCATTCATGATAAAAGTCTTGGAAAGATCAGGAATTCAAGGCCCATACCTAAACATGATAAAAGCAATCTACAGCAAACCAGTAGCCAACATCAAAGTAAATGGTGAGAAGCTTGAAGCAATCCCTCTAAAATCAGGGACTAGACAAGGCTGTCCACTTTCTCCATACCTATTCAACATTGTACTTGAAGTCCTAGCCAGAGCAATTCGACAACAAAAGGAGATCAAAGGGATACAAATTGGAAAAGATGAAGTCAAAATATCACTCTTTGCAGATGATATGATAGTATATATAAGTGACCCTAAAAATTCCACCAGAGAACTCCTAAGCCTGATAAACAGCTTCGGTGAAGTAGCTGGATATAAAATTAACTCAAACAAATCAATGGCCTTTCTCTACACAAAGAATAAACAGGCTGAGAAAGAAATTAGGGAAACAACACCCTTCTCAATAGTCACAAATAATATAAAATATCTTGGCGTGACTCTAACTAAGGAAGTGAAAGATCTGTATAATAAAAACTTCAAGTCTCTGAAGAAAGAAATTATAGAAGATCTCAGAAGATGGAAAGATCTCCCATGCTCATGGATTGGCAGGATCAACATTGTAAAAATGGCTATCTTGCCAAAAGCAATCTACAGATTCAATGCAATCCCCATCAAAATTCCAAATCAATTCTTCAACGAATTAGAAAGTGCAATCTGCAAATTCATCTGGAATAACAAAAAACCTAGGATAGCAAAAACTCTTCTCAAGGATAAAAGAACCTCTGGTGGAATCACCATGCCGGACCTAAAGCTCTACTACAGAGCAATTGTGATAAAAACTGCATGGTACTGGTATAGTGACAGACAAATAGACCAATGGAATAGAATTGAAGACCCAGAAATGAACCCACACACCTATGGTCACTTGATCTTCGACAAGGGAGCTAAAAACATCCAGTGGAAGAAAGACAGCATTTTCAACAAATGGTGCTGGCACAACTGGTTGTTAACATGTAGAAGAATGCGAATCGATCCATTCTCCTATCTCCTTGTACTAAGGTCAAGTCTAAGTGGATCAAGGAACTTCACATAAAACCAGAGACACTGAAACTTATAGAGGAGAAAGTGGGGAAAAGCCTTGAAGATATGGGCACAGGGGAAAAATTCCTGAATAGAACAGTAATGGCTTGTGCTGTAAGATCGAGAATTGACAAGTGGGACCTCATGAAACTACAAAGCTTCTGCAAGGCTAAAGACACCATCAATAAGACAAAAAAAACCACCAACAGATTGGGAAAGGATCTTCACCTATCCTAAATCAGATAAGGGACTAATATCCAATATATATATAAAGAACTCAAGAAGGTGGACTCCAGAAAGTCAAATAACCCCATTAAAAAATGGGGCTCAGAACTGAACAAAGAATTCTCACCTGAGGAATACCGAATGGCAGAGAAACACCTGAAAAAATGTTCAACATCCTTAATCATCAGGGAAATGCAAATCAAAACAACCCTGAGATTCCACCTCACACCAGTCAGAATGGCTAAGATCAAAAATTCAGGTGACAGCAGATGCTGGCAAGGATGTGGAGAAAGAGGAACACTCCTCCATTGTTGGTGGGATTGCAAGCTTGTACAACCACTCTGGAAATCAGTCTGGCGGTTCCTCAGAAAATTGGACATAGTACTAGCGGAGGATCCAGCAATACCTCTCCTGGGCATATATCCAGAAGATGTCCCAACCGGTAAAAAGGACACATGCTCCACTATGTTCATAGCAGCCCTCTTTATAATAGCCAGAAGCTGGAAAGAAACCAGATGTCCCTCAACAGAGGAATGGATACAGAAATTATGGTACATTTACACAATGGAGTACTACTCAGCTATTAAAAAGAATGAATTTATGAAATTCCTAGCCAAATGGAAGGACCTGGAGGGCATCATCTTGAGTGAAGTAACACAATCACAAAATAACTCACACAATATGTATTCACTGATAAGTGGATATTAGCCCAAAACTTAGGATACCCAAGATATAAGATACAATTTGATAAACGCATGAAACTCAAGAAGAATGAAGACCAAAGTGTGGACATTGTGCACCTTCTTAGAATTGGGAACAAAACACCCAGGGAAGGAGTTACAGAGACAAAGTTCGTAGCTGTGATGAAAGGATGGACCATTTAGAGACTGCCATATCCAGGGATCCATCCCATAATCAGCTTCTAAACGCTGACACCATTGCATACACTAGCAAGATTTTGCTGAAAGGACCCAAATATAGCTGTCTCTTGTGAGACGATGCCGGGGCCTAGCAAACACAGGAGTGGATGTTCACAGTCAACTATTGGATGTATCACAGGGCTCCCAATGGAGAAGCTAGAGAAAGTACCCAAGGAGCTAAAGGGATCTGCAACCCTATTGTTGGAACAACATGATGTACTAACACCAGAACCACGGAGCTCTTGTCTCTAGCTGCATATGTATCGAAAGATGGCCTAGTCGGCCATCAATGGAAAGAGAGGCCCATTGGACTTGCAAATATTATATGCCCCAATATAGGGGAATGCCAGGGCCAAAAGAATGGGAATGGGTGGGTAGGGAAGTGGGGGGCGCTATGGGGGGACTTTTGGGATAGCATTGGAAATGTAATTGAGGAAAATATGTAATAAAAAATATTAAAAATCAAAAAAAAAAGAAACCCTGAAAAAGTCTTAAAAAGAGAAAATCACACAGTAGGACCTGCAATATGTTGAGAAAACACTGAAAAATCTTAAAATGAGAAAATCACACCTGTATGGTAACTCTGAAAAAGTCGAAAAATGAGAAATTCAGACTTGTAGGACCTGCAATATGGTGAGAAACACTGAAAAAGTCAAAACATGAGAAAATTACACTGTAGGACCTAGAATATGTTGAGAAACAATTTAAAAGTCGAAAAAAGAGAAAATCACCCTCTAGGACATGGAATATGATGAGAAAACCTGAAAAAGTCAAAAAAATGAGAAAATAACACTGTAGTACCTTGAATATGGTGAGAAAACACTGAAAAAGTCTAAAAATGAGAAAAAACACACAGTAGGACCTGGAATATGGTGAGAAACCCTGAAGCAGTCGAAAAATAAGAAAATCAAATTTGTCTTATCTGCAATATGGTGAGAAACCATGAAAAAGTCAAAAAATGAGAAAAATACACTGAAGGAGCTAGAATATGGTGAGAAACCCTGAAAAAGTCAAAAAAATAAGAAATTCACACTTGTAGGACCTGCAATAGGGTGAGAAATTCTGAAAAAGTCAAAAAATGAGAAAATCACACTGTAGGACTTGGAATATGGTGAGAAACCTGAAAAAGTCGAAAAATGAGAAAATCACGCAGTAGGACCAGGAATATTGTGAGAAAACGTGAAAAAGTCTAAAAAATGAGAAAAATACACCGTAGGAGCTGGAATATGGTGAGAAAACCTGAAAAAGTCGAAAAATAAGAAACTCACACTTGTTTGACCTCCATTATGGTGAGAAACCCTGAAAAAGTCGAAAAATGAGAAAATCACACTGTAGGACCTGGAATATGGTGAGAAACCCTGAAAAAGTCAAAAAATGAGAAAATCACACTATAGAACTTGGAATATGATGAAAAAACCCTGAAAAAGTCGAAAAATGAGAAAATCACAGTGTAGAAGATGGAATATGGTGAGCAACCGTGAAAAAGTCAATAATTAGAAAAATCACACTCTAGGACTTGGAATATGATGAGGAACCCTGAAAAAGTCGAAAAATGAGAAAATCACACTGTAGTAGCTGGAATATGGTGAGAAACACTGAAAAAGTCTCAAAATGAGAAAATCACACAGTAGGACCTGCAATATGGTGATAAACACTTAAAAAGTCAAAAAATAAGAAAATCAAACTTGTAGTACCTGCAATATGGTGAGAAACCCTGAAAATTTCCAAAAATGCGAAAATCACACTGTAGGATTTAGAATATGATGAGTAACCGTTAAAAAGTCAAAAAATGAGAAAAATACACTGTAGAAGCTGGAATGTGTTGAGAAACCCTGAAAAAGTCTTAAAACGAGAAAATCACACTGTAGGACTTGGAATAAGATGAGAAACCCTGAAAAAGTCGAAAAATGAGAAAATCACACTGTAGTACCTGGAATGTGTTGAGAAACCCTGAAAAAGTCTTAAAACGAGAAAATCACACTGTAGGACCTGGAATAGGGTGAAAAACTCTGAAATAGTCGAAAAAAGAGAAAATCACACTCTAGGACTTGGAATATGATGATATACCATGAAAAAGTCAAAAAAAAATGAGAAAATCACACTGTAGTACCTGGAATATGGTGAGAAACCCTTAAAAAGTCTAAAAATGAGAAAATCAAACAGTAGGACCTGGAATATGGTGAGAAACCCTGAAAGATCGAAAAATAAGAAAATCAAAGTTGTAGTACCTGCAAAATGGTGAGAAACCCTAAAAAAGTCAAAAAATGAGAAAATCAAAATATAGGACTTGGAATAAGATGAGAAACCGTGAAAAAGACAAAAAATGACAGAAATACACTGTAGGAGCTGAAATATGGTGAGCAACCCTGAAAAATTCAAAAAATGAGAAAAAATCACAATGTAGAACCTGCAATATGGTGAGAAACCCTGAAAAATTCCAAAAATGAGAAAATCACACTGTAGGATTTGGAATAAGATGAGAAACCGTGAAAAAATCAAAAAAAATGAGAATAATACACTGTAGGAGCTGGAATATGTTGAGAAACCCTGAAAAAGTTGAAAAATAAAAAAATCACACTTGTAGGACCTCCAATATTGTGAAAAAACCCTGAAAAAGTCGAAGAATGAGAAAATTACAGTGTAGGACATGGAATATGGTGAGAAAACCCTGAAAAAGTCAAAAATGAGAAAATCACGCAGTAGGTCCAGGAATTTGGTGAGAAGCACTGAAAAAGTCTAAAATAAGAAAATCACACTGTAGTACCTGGAATATGGTGACAAACCCTGAAATGTCAAAAAAATGAGAAAATCACACAGTAGGACTTGGAATATGGTGAGAAACCCTGAAAAAGTCGAAAAATGAGAACATCAGGCAGTAGGACCTGGAATATGGTGAGAAAACACTGAAAAATCTTGAAATGAAAAAATCACACTGTAGGACCTGGAATATGGTGAGTAACTCTGAAAAAGTCGAAAAATTAGAAATTCACACTTGTAGGACCTGCAATATGGTGAGAAACACTGAAAAAGTCAAAAAATGAGAAAAATTACACTGGTGGACCTGGAATATGTTGAGAAACCCTTTAAAAGTCGAAAAAAGAGAAAATCACCCTGTAGGACTTGGAATAAGATGAGAAAACCTGAAAAAGTCAAAAAATGAGAAAAATAACACTGTAGTACCTTGAATATGGTGAGTAAACACTGAAAAAGTCTAAAAATGAGAAAATCACACAGTAGGACATGGAATATGGTGAGAAACCCTGAAAAAGTCGAAAAATAAGAAAATCAAATTTGTCTTATCTGCAATATGGTGAGAAAACCTGAAAAAGTCAAAAAATAAGAAATTCACACTTGTAGGACCTGCAATATGGTGAGAAACCCTGAAAAAGTCGAAAAATGAGAAAATCACACTGTATGACTTGGAATAAGATGAGACACCCTGAAAAAAGTCAAAAAATGAGAAAATCACACTGTAGGACTTGGAATAAGATGAGAAACCCTGAAAAAGTTGAAAAATGAGAAAATCATACTGTAGAAGATGGAATATGTTGAGCAATCCTGAAAAAGTCAAAAAATGAGAAAAATCACACTGTGGAACCTGGAATATGGTGAGAAACTCTGAAAAAGGCGAAAAATTAGAAAAATCACTCTCTAGGACTTGGAATATGATGCGAAACCCTGAAAAAGTCGAAAAATGAGAAAATCACACTGTAGTAGCTGGAATATGGTGATAAAACTGAAAAAGTCTCAAAATGAGAAAATCACACAGTAGGACCTGCAATATGGTAAGAAACACTGAAACAGTCAAAAAATAAGAAAATCAAACTTGTAGTACCTGCAATATGTTGAGAAACCCTGAAAAAATTCCAAAAATGAGAAAATCACACTGTAGGATTTGGAATATGATGAGAAACCCTGAAAAAGTCGAAAAATAAGAAAATCACACTTGTAGGACCTCCAATATGGTGAAAAACCCTGAAAAAGTCGAAAAATGAGAAAATCACAGTGTAGGACCTGGAATATGGTGAGAAACCCTGAAAAAGTCGAAAAATGAGAAAATCACGCAGTAGGTCCTGGAATTTGGTGAGAAACATTGAAAAAGTCTAAAATAAGAAAATTACACTGTAGTACCTGGAATATGGTGACAAACCCTGAAAAAGCCTTTAAATGAGAAAATCACACTGTAGGACATTGAATATGGTGAGAAACCTTGAAAAAGTCAAAAAATGAGAAACAACACTGTAGTAAAAGGAATATGGTGATATAATCTGAAAAAGTCGAAAAATTAGAAAAATCACAGTCTAGGACTTGGAATATGATAAGAAAACCCTGAAAAAGTCAAAAAATGAGAAAATCACACTGTAGGACTTGGAATATGATGAGAAACACTGAAAAAGTAAAAAAATGAGAAAATCACACAGTAGGACCTGGAATATGGTGAGAAACCCTGAAAAAGTCTTAAAATGAGAAAATCACACAGTAGGACCTGCAATATGTTGAGAAACACTGAAAAATCTAAAAATGAGAAAATCACACTGTAGGACCTGGAATATGGTGAGTAACTCTGAAAAAGTCGAAAAAAAAGAAATTCACACTTGTAGGACCTGCAATATGGTGAGAAACACTGAAAAAGTCAAAACATGAGAAAATTACACTGTAGGACCTGGAATATGTTGAGAAACACTTTAAAAGTCGAAAAAAGAGAAAATCACCCTCTAGGACATGGAATATGATGAGAAAACCTGAAAATGTCAAAAAATGAGAAAAATAACACTGTAGTACCTTGAATATGGTGAGAAAAACACTGAAAAAGTCTAAAAATGAGAAAATCACACAGTAGGACCTGGAATATGGTGAGAAACCCTGAAGCAGTCGAAAAATAGAAAATCAAATTTGTCATATTTGCAATATGGTGAGAAACCCCTGAAAAAGTCAAAAAATGAGAAATTAACACTTGTAGGACCTGCAATAGGGTGAGAAATTCTGAAAAAGTCGAAAAACATGAGAAAATCACACTGTAGGACTTGGAATATGGTGAGAAACCCTGAAAAAGTCGAAAAATGAGAAAATCACGCAGTAGGACTTGGAATATTGTGAGAAAACGTGAAAAAGTCTAAAAATGAGAAAGATACACTGTAGGAGCTGGAATATGGTGAGAAAACCTGAAAAAGTCGAAAAAATAAGAAACTCACACTTGTTTGACCTTCATTATGGTGAGAAACCCTGAAAAAGTTGAAAAATGAGAAAATCACACTGTAGGACCTGGAATATGGTGAGAAACCCTGAAAAAAGTCAAAAAATGAGAAAATCACACTATAGAACTTGGAATATGATGAAAAACCCTGAAAAAGTCGAAAAAATGAGAAAATCACACTGTAGAAGATGGAATATGGTGAGCAACCGTGAAAAAGTCAATAATTATAAAAATCACACTCTAGGACTTGGAATATGATGAGGAACCCCTGAAAAAGTCGAAAAATGAGAAAATCACACTGTAGTACCTGGAATGTGTTGAGAAACCCTGAAAAAGTCTTAAAATGAGAAAATCACACTGTAGGACCTGGAATAAGGTGAGAAACTCTGAAAGAGTCGAAAACAGAGAAAATCACACTCTAGGACTTGGAATATGATGATATACCCTGAAAAAGTCAAAAAAATGAGAAAATCACACTGTAGTACCTTGAATATGGTGAGTAAACACTGAAAAAGTCTAAAAATGAGAAAATCACACAGTAGGACCTGCAATATGGTGAGAAACACTGAAAAAGTCAAAAAATGAGAAAATCACACTATAGGATTTGGAAATGATGAGAAACCGTGAAAAAATCAAAAAAATGAGTATAAAACACTGTAGGAGCTGGAATATGATGAGAAACCCTGAAAAAGTCGAAAAATAAGAAAATCACACTTGTAGGACCTCCAATAGGGTGAAAAACCCTGAAAAAGTCGAAAAATGAGAAAATTACAGTGTAGGACATGGAATATGGTGAGAAACCCTGAAAAAGTCAAAAATGAGAAAATGACGCAGTAGGTCCTGGAATTTGGTGAGAAACACTGAAAAAGTCTAAAATAAGAAAATCACACTGTAGTACCTGGAATATGGTGACAAACCCTGAAAAAGTCAAAAAATGAGAATATTACACTGTAGGACCTGGAATATGTTGAGAAACCCTTTAAAAGTCGAAAAAAAGAGAAAATCACCCTGTAGGACTTGGAATAAGATGAGAAAACCTGAAAAAGTCTCAAAATGAGAAAATAACACTGTAGTACCTTGAATATGGTGAGTAAACACTGAAAAAGTCTAAAAATGAGAAAATCACACAGTAGGACCTGCAATATGGTGAGAAACACTGAAAAAGTCAAAAAATGAGAAAATTACACTGTAGGACCTGGAATATGGTGAGAAACCCTGAAGCAGTCGAAAAAATAAGAAAATCAAATTTGTCATATCTGCAATATGGTGAGAAACCCTGAAAAAGTCGAAAAATGAGAAAAATACACTGAAGGAGCTGGAATATGGTGAGAAACCCTGAAAAAGTCAAAAAATAAGAAATTCACACTTGTAGGACCTGCAATATGGTGAGAAACCCTGAAAAAGTTGCAAAATGAGAAAATCACACTGTAGGACTTGGAATAAGATGAGACACCCTGAAAAAGTCAAAAAATGAGAAAATCACCCTGTAGGACTTGGAATAAGATGAGAAACCCTGAAAAAGTTGAAAAATGAAAAAATCACACTGTAGAAGATGGAATATGTTGAGCAATCCTGAAAAAGTCAAAAAATGAGAAAAATAACACTGTGGAACCTGGAATATGGTGAGAAACTCTGAAAAAGGCGAAAAATTAGAAAAATCACTCTCTAGGACTTGGAATATGATGAGAAACCCTGAAAAAGTCAAAAAATGAGAAAATCACACTGTAGGACTTGGAATATGATGAAAAACCCTGAAAAAGTCGAAAAATTTGAAAATCACACTGTAGAAGATGGAATTTGGTGAGTAACCCTGAAAAAGTCAATAATTAGAAAAATCACACTCTAGGACTTGGAATATGATGAGGAACCCTATAAAAGTCGAAAAATGAGAAAATCACACTGTAGTAGCTGGAATATGGTGAGAAACACAGAAAAAGTCTCAAAATGAGAAAATCACACATTAGGACCTGCAATATGGTGATAAACACTTAAACAGTCAAAAAATAAGAAAATCAAACTTGTAGTACTTGCACTATGGTGAGAAACCCTGAAAATTTCCAAAAATGCGAAAATCACACTGTAGGATTTAGAATATGATGAGTAACCATGAAAAAGTCAAAAAATGAGAAAAATACACTGTAGAAGCTGGAATATGGTAAGAAACCCTGAAAAAGTCAAAAAATAAGAATATCACACTTGTAGAACCTCCAATATGGTGAGAAACCCTGAAAAAGTCGAAAAAATGATAAAATCACACTGTAGGACCTGCAATATGGTGAGAAACACTGAATCAGTCGAAAAATAAGAAAATCACACTTGTAGAACCTCCAATATGGTGAGAAACCCTGAAAAAGTTGAAAAATGAGAAAATCACACTGTAGGACCTGGAATATGGTGAGAAACCCTGAAAAAGTCTTAAAATGTGAAAATCATACTTTAGGACTTGGAATAAGATGAGAAACCCTGAAAAAGTCGAAAAATGAGAAAATCACACTGTAGTACCTGGAATATGTTGAGATACCCTGAAAAAGTCTTAAAATGAGAAAATCACACTATAGGACCTGGAATATGGTGAGAAACTCTGAAATAGTCGAAAAAAGAGAAAATCACACTCTAGGACTTGGAATATGATGAGAAACCCTGAAAAGGTAAAAAAAATGAGAAAAGTACACTGTAGTACCTGGAATATGGTGAGAAACCATGAAAAAGTCTAAAAATGAGAAAATCAAACAGTAGGACCTGGAATATGGTGATAAACCCTGAAAGATAGAAAAATAAGAAAATCAAACTTGTAGTACCTGCAATATGGTGAGAAACCCTGAAAACGTCAAAAAAGGAAAAAATCACAATATAGGACTTGGAATAAGATGAGAAACTGTGAAAAAGACAAAAAATGACAAAAATACACGGTAGGAGCTGAAATATGGTGAGCAACCCTGAAAAATTCAAAAAATGAGAAAAATCACAATGTAGAACCTGGAATATGGTGAGAAATTCTGAAAAAGACTAAAAATTAGAAAAATTACACCTAGGACTTGGAATATGATGAGAAACCCTGAAAAAGTCGAAAAATGAGAAAAATCACACAATAGGACCTGCAGTATGGTGAGAAACACTGAATCAGTCGAAAAATAAGAAAATCAAACTTGTAGTACCTGCAATATGGTGAGAAACCCTAAAAAATTCCAACAATGAGAAAATCACACTGTAGGATTTGGAATAAGATGAGAAACCGTGAAAAAATCAAAAAAATGAGAATAATACACTGTAGGAGCTGGAATATGATGAGAAACACTGAAAAAGTCGAAAAATAAGAAAATCACACTTGTAGGACCTCCAATATGGTGAAAAACCCTGAAAAAGTCGAAAAATGAGAAAATTACAGTGTAGGACATGGAATATGGTGAGAAATCCTGAAAAAGTCAAAAATGAGAAAATCACGCAGTAGGTCCTGGAATTTGGTGAGAAACACTGAAAAAGTCTAAAATAAGAAAATCACACTGTAGTACCTGGAATATGGTGACAAACCCTGAAAATGTCAAAAAATGAGAAAATCACACTGTAGGACTTGGAATATGGTGAGAAACCCTGAAAAAGTCGAAAAATGAGAAAATCACGCAGTAGGAGCTGGAATATGGTGAGAAACCCTGAAAAAGTCAAAAAATGAGAAAATCACACTGTAGGACCTGGAATATGGTGAGAAACCCTGAAAAAGTCGAAAAAAGAGAAAATCACACTCTAGGACTTGGAATATGATGAGAAACCCTGAAAAAGTCAAAAAATGAGAAATCACACAGTAGTACCTGGAATATGGTGAGAAACCCTGAAAAAGTCTAAAAATGAGAAAATCACACAGTAGGACCTGCAATATGGTGAGAAACCCTGAAAAAGTCGAAAAATGAGAAAATCACACTGTAGGACTTGGAATAAGATGAGAAACCCTGAAAAAGTCAAAAAATGAGAAAATAACACTGTAGTACCTTGAATATGGTGAGTAAACACTGAAAAAGTCTAAAAATGAGAAAATCACACAGTAGGACCTGCAATATGGTGAGAAACCCTGAAAAAGTCGAAAAATGAGAAAATCACACTGTAGGACTTGGAGTAAGATGAGAAACCCTGAAAAAGTCAAAAAATGAGAAAATCACACTGTAGGACCTGGAATATGGTGAGAAACCCTGAAAAAGTCGAAAAAAGAGAAAATCACAGTCTAGGACTTGGAATATGATGAGAAACCCTGAAAAAGTCAAAAATTGAGAAAATCACACTGTAGGACCTGGAATATGATGAGAAACCCTTAAAAAGTCTTAAAAAGAGAAAATCACACTCTAGGACTTGGAATATGATGAGAAACCCTGAAAAAGTCAAAAAATGAGAAAATCACACAGTAGAACCTGGAATATAGTGAGAAACCCTGAAAAAGTCTAAAAATGAGAAAATCACACAGTAGCACTGCAATATGGTGAGAAACCCTGAAAAAGTCGAAAAATGAGAAAATCACACTGTAGGACTTGGAATAAGATGAGAAACCGTGAAAAAGACAAAAAATGACAAAAATGCACTGTAGGAGCTGGAATATGGTGAGAAACCCTGAAAAAGTCCAACAATAAGAAATTCACACTTGTAGGACCTGCAATATGGGGAGAATCCCTGAAAAAGTCGAAAAATGAGAAAATCACACTCTAGGACTTGGAATATGATAAGAAACCCTGAAAAAGTCGAAAAATGAGAAAATCACACATTAGGACCTGCAATATGGTGAGAAACCCTGAAACAGTCGAAAAATAAGAAATTCAAACTTGTAGTACCTGCAATATGGTGAGAAACCCTGAAAAAAGAAAGAAAGAAAGAAAGAAAGAAAGAAAGAAAGAAAGAAAGAAAGAAAGAAAGAAAGAAAGAAAGAAAAAAGAAAGAAAGAAAGGAGAATAAAAAGTTTTTATAAAAGTTTTATAAAATGTGTTAAAGTTTTTAAAAATTAAAAAAAAAAAATTACCAGATCACCATCAAGCACACACAGCATTGGCTGTCTTCAGGTGTATCCTTTCAGCCTCCAAAACAAAAAGCAATGGCTGGCTGGCTTCATGTGTATCCTATTCTCGAGTCTTATTTCCAACCTAAGAGCTGGGCTGAGCTGCCTCATTATGTAATTGCAAATCTTCCTTGGTTTGTCTTTTCCATTTCTAAGACTAACAGGCCTTTTTCTATTTAGAGAATATGCTCATGACTGTCCTTTAGATATAGTAAATATAACTGTTGCTCAATAAAAATTATTTTGCATGTATTTATTTGTGTGAGTGATGAAGCTCAGGTCTTCAAACTCGTCAGGAGTTATAATTACCTCCCCTCTCTCTCACCCACTCTCTGTCCTCTCTCTGAATGATCTATTTTATTTTTAGTGTAAGAATGTTTTGCATGTGTATGCTGTGCCCACAGACTCCAGAACAGAGTAATAGATCCCCTGGAACTGGAGATGGGCCACCATATATATATATACTGGTAATTGAGCCCAGGTTCTCTGGAAGAGGAGACAATGCTCTTAATTGTTGAGCCCTCTCTGTAGCCACATCTTTCTTTCTTTCTTTCTTTCTTTCTTTCTTTCTTTCTTTCTTTCTTTCTTTCTTTCTTTCTTTCTTTCTTTCTTTCTTTCTTTCTTTCTTTCTTTCTTCCTTCCTTTCTTTCTTTCTTTCTTTCTTCCTTTCTTTCTTTCTTTCTTTCTTTTTTTTTTTGAGTATATGTTAGGCTGTGTTTATATACATCATATGCAGACAATAAGAATGATTTAGATTCTTCAGCATCTGACACCCTCTTCTGGAGTGTCTGAACATAGCTACAGCATACTTTGATATAATAAATAAATAAATCTTTAAAAAGAAAAGGAAAAGTAAAAAAGAAAGAACAGGCCTGCCATATGCATGTTCATAGAGGAAAATGGAAGAGACCCCAATCTAACCTCAGCAGGGTGCTTCCTTCTGGATGGTAGCTCACAGTTTCATCCCAGCAAGACAGGCAAATCACTGAGTTCAAGGACAGTAAGGTTCAGGACAGCCAAGGTTAGGAAGGAAAAGGGTCTATGTTGAGAATACAAACCCTCAGGGGGTGGGGGAATCCAGATTAACTTTTTAATAACAAAGACTTGGTCTTTGATGTCTATAGGAAGCCCTTCTCAGTGCCTTTAACTAAGACTGAACATTCAGGGCTGTGACTCAACTGTAACAAGGAACAGGGCTAAGAACCTGCAGCCTTTGAAAACAACTATTTTTTTAAAGTGGGGGACACAAATCAGCAGTAGAACCCCTCAGGTTCAGCCATAATACTTGTTAGGGAAACAGCCTCAATGTCCGGAGCTGAGGTCTCATGGGTGAACTGCTTCAAGCTCTGAGTATCATTGAAAGAAAGAAAAGATATCATGTGGTTGCTTAATTTATTTATTTTATTATTTCTATTTTTTGTTTTCTTTTGTTTTGTTTTAGAAAAGGCCTCAGTCTGTAGCTATGGCTGACCTAGGACAGACTACATGTGTTAATTACGGTTTCACAGCTGAGAAACAGACCATACCTATGTAAGACTTAGAAAACCCAACAGTCAGTGGTGGCTCGAGCTCTTAATGAGAGCACTCTGGAGGGAGAGGCAGTCAGTTTCTGATTTCGAGGCCAGCCTGGTTAAAGACAGGGATAGGCAGGGCTAGGCAAGGCAGGGCTAGGCTAAGCAAGGGGCTAGGTTAGGCTAGGCAAGGGGCTAGGCTAGGCTAGGCTAGGCAAGGTGCTAGGCAAGACAGTAAGACAGACAGACAAGTATGGCAGGCCTGCCTGGTTTTTCTTTCTTTCTTATCCCTTTTAAAAAATGTTTATTTATTTATTTATTTATTTATTTATTTATTTATTTATTTATTAGATATAAGTACACTGTAGCTGTCTTGAGACACTGCAGAAAAGGGTGTAAGATTCTGGAGAATCTAAATCCCTCTTATGGGCTGCATATGATGTACATAAACACAGCCTCACATATACTTCTAAAAATTTATAGATGGGTGGGGCCACTGAAAGGGCTCAACAATTAACAGCATTGTCTCCTCTTCCAGAGAACCTGGGATCAACTACAAGCAACTATATGGTTGCCCATCTCCAGTTCCAGGGGATCAGACAGAGAGACAGACAGACAGACAGAGATAAGGATGGAAGGCCTGCCTGGTCTTTCTTTCTTTCTTATCCTTTTTAAAAAATGTTTATTTATTTATTTATTTATTTATTTATTTATGTATTTATTAGATATAAGTACACTGTAGCTATCTTCAGACACTCCAGAAGAGGGTGTCATATTCTGGAGAATCTAAATCCCTCTTATGGTCTGCATATGATGTACATAAACACAGCCTCACATACACCTCTAAAAATTTAAAGATGAGTGGGGCCACTGAAAGGGCTCAACAATTAACAGCATTGTCTCCTCTTCCAGAGAACCTGGGATCAACTACCAGCAACTATATGGTGGCCCATCTCCAGTTCCAGGAGATCAGAAAGACAGACAGACAGACAGAGAAAAGGATGGCAGGCCCTGCCTGGTCTTTCTTTTTTTCTTATCATTTTTTTAAAAAAAATATTTATTTATTTATTTATTTATTTATTTATTTATTTATTTATTAGACATAAGTACACTGTAGAGGTCTTCAGACACTCCAGAAGAGGTTGTCAGATTCTGGAGAATCTAAATCCCTCTTATGGTCTGCATATGATGTACATAAACACAGACTCACATTTACTTCCAAAAATTTAAAGATGGGTGGGGCCACTGAAAGGGCTCAACAATTAACAGCATTGTCTCCTCTTCCAGAGAACCTGAGATCAACTACCAGCAACTATATGGTGGCCCATTTCCAGGTCCAGGGAATCAGAAAGACAGACAGACAGACAGACAGACAGACTAGAATGGCAGGCCTGTCTGGTTTTTCATTCTTTCTTATCCTTTTTAAAACATCTTTCTTTCTTTCTTTCTTTCTTTTTTTCTTTCTTTCTTTCTTTCTTTCTTTCTTTCTTTCTTTCTTTCTTTCTTTCTTTCTTTCTTTCTTTATTAGATATAAGTACACTGTAGATGTCTTCAGACACTCCAGAAGAAGGTATCAGTTTCTGGAGAATCTAAATCCCTCTTATGGTCTGCAAACAATGTACATAAACACAGCCTCACATATACTTCTAAAAATTTAAAGATGGGTGGGGCCACTGAAAGGGCTCAACAATTAACAGCATTGTCTCCTCTTCCAGAGAACCTGGGATCAACTACCAGCAACTATATGGTGGCCCATCTCTAGTTCCAGGGGATCAGACAGACAGACTGACAGACAGAGATAAGGATGGCAGGCCTACCTGGTCTTTCTTTCCTTCTTATCCTTTTAAAAAATGTTTATTTATTTATTTATGTATGTATTTATTAGATATAAGTACACAGTAGCTGTCTTCAGACACTCCAGAAGAGGGTGTCAGATTACGGAGAATCTAAATCCCTCTTATGGTCTGCATAAGATGTACATAAACACAGCCTCATATATACTTCTAAAAATTTAAAGATGGGTGGGGCCACTTAAAGGGCTCAACAAATACCAGCATTGTCTCCTCTTCCAGAGAACCTGGGATCAACTACCAGCAAAAATATGGTGGCCCATCTCCAGTTTCAGGGGATCAGATAGACAGATAGACAAACAGACAAGGAAGGCAGGCCTGCTTGGTTTTTATTTCTTTCTTATCCTTTTTAAAACATGTTTATTTATTTATTTATGTATTTATTAGATATAAGTACACTCTAGCTGTCTTCAGACACTCCAGAAGAGGGTGTCAGATTCTGAAGAATCTAAATCCCTCTTATGGTCTGCATATGATGTACATAAACACAGCCTCACAAATTCTTCTAAAAATTTAAAGATGGGTGGGGCCACTGAAAGGGCTCAAAAATTAACAGCATTGTCTCCTCTTGCAGAGAAACTGGGATCAACTACCAGCAACTATATGGTGGCCCATCTCCAGTTCCAGGGTATCAGACAGACAGACAGATAGACAGAGATAAGGATGGCAGGCCTGCCTGGTCTTTCTTTCTTTCTTTCTTATCCTTTTTTAAAAATGTTTATTTATTTATTTATTTATTTATTTATTTATTTATTTATTTATTTATTAGATATAAGTACACTGTAGTTGTCTTCAGTCACTCCAGAAGAGGGTGTCAGATTCTGGAGAATATAAATCCCTCTTATGGTCTGCATATGATGTACATAAACACAGCCTCACATATAGTTCTAAAAATTTAAAGATGGGTGGGGCCCCAGAAAGGGCTCAATAATTAACAGCATTGACTCCTCTTCCAGAGAACCTGGGATCAACAATGAGCAACTATATGGTGGCCCATCTTTAGTTCCAGTGGATCAGACAGACAGACAGACAGACAGAGATAAGGATGGCAGGCCTGCCTGGTCTTTCTTTTTTTCTGATCCTTTTTAAAAAATGTTTATTTATTTATGTATGTATATATTTATTTATTTATTTATTTATGTATTTATTAGATATAAGTACAATGTAGCTGTCTTCAGACACTCCAGAAGAGGGTGTCAGATTCTGGAGAATCTAAATCCCTCGTGTGGTCTGCATATGATGTACATAAACACAGCCTCACATATACTTCTAAAAATTTAAAGATGGGTGGGGCTACTGAAAGGGCTCAACAACTAACAGCATTGTCTCCTCTTCCAGAGTACCTGGGATCAACTACCAGCAACTATATGGTGGCCTATCTCCAGTTCCAGGGGATCTGACAGATAGAGAGACAGACAGACAGACAGACAGACAAGGTGGCAGGCCTGCCTGGTCTTTCTTTCTTTCTTATCCTTTTTAAAAATGTTTATTAATTTATGTATGTATTTATTAGATAAAAGTACACGGTAGCTGTCTTCAAACACTCCCCAAGAGGGTGTCAGATTCTGGAGAATCTATATCCCTCTTATGATCTGCATATGATGTACATAAACACAGCCTCACATATACTTCTAAAAACTTAAAGATGGGTGGGGCCACTGAAAGGGCTCAACAATTAACAGCATTGTCTCCTCTTCCAGAGAACCTGGGATCAACTACCAGCAATTATATGGTGGCCCATCTCGAGTTCCGGGGATCAGACAGACAGACAGACAGACAAGGATGGCAGGCCTGCCTGGTCTCTCTTTCTTTATTATCCTTTTTAAAAAATGTTTATTTGTTTATTTATGAATTTATTAGATATAATTACACTGTAGCTGTCTTCAGACACTCCAGAAGAGGGTGTCAGATTCTGGAGAATCTAAATCCCTCTTATGGTCTGCATATTCGGTACATAAACACAGCCTTACATATACTTCTAAAATTTTAAAGATGGGTGGGCAACTGAAAGGGCTCAACAATTAACAGCATTGTCTT
The DNA here is from genome assembly GCF_978045245.1 of Mus caroli. Classification (NCBI taxonomy): domain Eukaryota; kingdom Metazoa; phylum Chordata; class Mammalia; order Rodentia; family Muridae; genus Mus; species Mus caroli. Next base: position 189,350 of record NW_028227342.1, read on the forward strand.
CTCTTCTAGAGAACCTGGGATCAACTACCAGCAACTCTATGGTGGCCCATCTCCAGTTCCAGGGGATCAGACAGACAGACAGACAGAGATAAGGATGGCAGGCCTGCCTGGTCTTTCTTTCTTTCTAATCGATTTTAAAAAAATTTTATTTATGTATTTATGTATTTATTAGATATAAGTACACTGTATCCGTCTTAGACACTCCAAAAGACTGTGTCAGATTCTGGAGTATTTAATCCCTCTTATGGTCTGAATATGATGTACATAAACACAGCGTCACATTTACTTCTAAAAATTCAAAGATGGGTGTGGCCACTGAAAGGGCTCAACAATTAACAGCATTGTCTCCTCTTTCAGAGGACCTGGGATCAACTACCAGCAACTATATGGTGGCCCATCTCCAGTTCTAGGGGATCAGACAGACAGACAGACAGAGAGACAGACAGACAGACAAAGATAAGGATGGCAGGCCTGCCTGGTTTTTCTTTCTTTCTTATCCTTTTTAAAAAATGTTTATTTATTTATTTATTTATTTATTTATTTATTTATTTATTTATTTATTTATTATATATAAGAACACTGTAGCTGTCTTCAGACACTCCAGAAGAGGGTGTGAGGTTCTGGATAATCTATATCCCTCTTATGGTCTGCATATGATGTACATAAACACAGCCTCACATATACTTCTAAAAATTTAAAGATGGTTGGGGCCACTGAAAGGGCTCAAAAATTAACAGCATTGTCTCCTCTTCCAGAGAACCTGGGATCAACTACCAGCAACTATATTTTGGCCCATCTCCAGTTCCAGTGGATATGACAGATAGACAGACAGACAGACGGACAGACAAGGTGGCAGGCCTGCCTGGTCTTTCTTTCTTTCTTATCCTTTTTAAAAAAATGTTTATTTATTTATTTATGTATTTATTAGATATAAGTACACTGTAGCTGTCTTCAGACACTCCAGAAGTGGGTGTCAGATTCTGGAGAATCTAAATCCCCCTTATTGTCTGCATATGAGGTACATAAACAGAGACTCACATATACTTCTAAAAATATAAAGTTGGGTGGGACCACTGAAAGGGCTCAACAATTAACAGCATTATCTCCTCTTCCAGAGAACCTGGGATCAACTACCAGCAACTATATGATGGCCCATCTCCAGTTCCAGGGGATCAGAAAGACAGACAGAGAGACAGAGAGAGATAAGGATGACAGGCCTGCCTGGTATTTCTTTCTTTCTTATCCTTTTTAAAAAATGTTTATTTATTTATTTATTTATTTATTTATTTATTTATTTATGTATTTATTCGATATAAGTACACTGTAGCTGTCTTCAGACACTCCAGTAGAGGGTGTCAGATTCTGGAGAATCTAAATCCTTCTTATGGTCTGCATATGATATACATAAACAGAGACTCACATATACTTCTAAAAATTTAAAGATGGGTGGGACCACTGAAAGGGCTCAACAATTAACAGCATTATCTCCTCTCCAGAGAACCTGGGATCAACTACCATCAACTATATGGTGGCCCATCTCCAGTTCCAGGGGATCAGACAGACAGACAGAGAAACAGACAAGGATAAGGATGGCATGCCTGCCTGGTCTTTCTTTCTTCTTTCTTATCCATTTTTAAAAATGTTTATTTATTTATTTATTTATTTATTTATTTATTTATTTATTTATTTATGTATTTATTAGATATAAGTATACTGTAGCTGTCTTCAGACACTCCAGAATAGGGTGTCAGAATCTGGAGAATATAAATCCCTCTAATAGACTGCATATGATGTACATAAACACAGTCTCACATATACTTCTAAAAATTTAAAGATGGGTGGGGTCCCTGAAAGGGCTCAAAAATTAACAGCATTGACTCCTCTTCCAGAGAACCTGGGATCAACTACCAGCAACTATATGGTGGCCCACCTTTAGTTCCAGGGGATCAGACAGCCAGACAGCCAGACAGAGATAAGGATGGAAGGCCTGCCTGGTCTTTCTTTCTTTCTTATCCTTTTAAAAAAATGTTTATTTATTTATTTATTTATTTATGTATTATTAGATATAAGTACACTGTAGCTGTCTTCAGACACTCCAGTAGAGGGTGTCTGATAATGGAGAATCTAAATCCTCTTATAATCTGCATATGATGTACATAAACACAGCCTCAGGTATACTTCTAAATATTTAAAGAAGTGTGGGGCCACTAAAAGGGCTCAACAATTAACAGCATTATCTCCTCTTCCAGAGAATCTTGGATCAACTACCAGCAACTATATGGTGGCCCATCTCCAGTTCCAGGGGATCAGATAGACAGACAGACAGACAGACAGAGATATGGATGGAAGGCCTGCCTGGACTTTCTTTCTTTCTTATTTTTTTTAAAAAATGTTTATTGATTTATGTATTTATTTATTTATTTATTTATTTATTTATTTATTTATTAGATATAAGTACACTGTAGCTGTCTTCAGACAATCCAGAAGAGGGTGTCAGATTCCTGGGAATCTAAATCCCTCTTATGGTCTGCATATGATGTACATAAACAAAGACTCACATATACTTCTAAAAATTTAAAGATGGGTGGGGCCACTTAAAGGGCTCAACAAATAACAGCATTGTCTCCTCTTCCAGAGAACCTGGGATCAACTACCAGCAAGTATAAGATGGACCATGTCCAGTTCCAGGGGATCAGACAGACAGATAGACAGACAGAGATAAGGATGGCACTCCTGCCTGGTCTCTCTTTATTTCTTATCCATTTTAAAAAATGTTTATTTATTTATTTATTTATTTATTTATTTATTTATTTATTTATTAGATATAAATACACTGTAGCTGTCTTCAGACACTCCAGAAGAGGGTGTCAGATTCTGATGAATCTAAATCCCTCTTCTGGTCTGCATATGATGTACATAAACACAGCCTCACATAAACTTCTAAAAATTTAAAGATGGGTAGGGCCACTGAAAGGGCTCAACAGTAACAGCATTTTCTCCTCTTCCAGAGAACCTGGGATCAACTACCAGCAACTATATGGTGGCCCATCTCCATTTCCGGGGATCAGATAGACAGACAGACAGACAGACAGAGATATGGATGGCATGCCTGCCTGGTCTTTCTTTCTTGCTTATCCTTTTTTAAAAAATGTTTATTTATTTATTTATTTATTTATTTATTTATGTATTTATTAGATATAAGTACACTGTAGCTGTTCAGACACTCCAGTAGAGGGTGTCAGATTCTGGAGAATCTAAAACCCTCTTATGGTCTGCATATGATGTACATAAACACAGCCTCACATACACTTCTAAATATTTAAAGATGGGTGGGACCACTGAAAGGTCTCAACAATTAACAGCATTGTCTCCCCTTCCAGAGAACCTGGGATCAACTACCAGCAACTATATGGTGGCCCATATCCAGTATCAGAGGATCAGACAGACAGACAGACAGACAGACAGAGATAAGGATGGCAGGCCTGCCAGGTCTTTCTTTCGTTCTTATCCTTTTTTAAAAATGTTTATTTATTTATTTACTTATTTATTTATTTATTTATTCATTTATTTATTTTTTATGTATTTATTCGATATAAGTACACTGTAGCTGTCTTCAGATACTCCAGTAGAGGGTGTCAGAATCTGGAGAATCTAAACCCCTCTAATGGTCTGCATATGATGTACATAAACAGAGACTCACATATACTTCTAAAAATATAAAGATTGGTGGGGCCACTGAAAGGGCTCAACAATTAACAGCATTGTCTCCTCTTCCAGAGAACCTGGGACCAACTACCAGCAACTATATGGTGGCCCATCTCCAGTTCCAGGGGATCAGACAGACAGAGAGACAGACAGACAGAGATAAGGATGGCAGGCCTGCCTGGTCTTTCTTTCTTTCTTATCCTTTTTAAAAAATGTTTATTTATTTATTTATTTATGTATATATTCATTAGATATAAGTACACTGTAGCTGTCTTCAGACACTCCAGAAGAGGGTGTCAGATTCTGGAGAATCTAAATCCCTCTTATGGTATGCATATGATGTACATAAACAGAGATTCACATACACTTCTAAAAATTTAAAGATGGGTGGGGCCACTTAAAGGGCTCAACAAATAACAGCATTGTCTCCTCTTCCAGAGAACCTGGGACCAACTACCAGCAACTATATGGTGGCCCATCTCCAGTTCCAGGGGATCAGACAGACAGAGAGACAGACAGACAGAGATAAGGATGGCAGGCCTGCCTGGTCTTTCTTTCTTTCTTATCCTTTTTAAAAAAATGTTTATTTATTTATTTATTTATGTATATATTCATTAGATATAAGTACACTGTAGCTGTCTTCAGACACTCCAGAAGAGGGTGTCAGATTCTGGAGAATCTAAATCCCTCTTATGGTATGCATATGATGTACATAAACAGAGATTCACATACACTTCTAAAAATTTAAAGATGGGTGGGGCCACTTAAAGGGCTCAACAAATAACAGCATTGTCTCCTCTTCCAGAGAACCTGGGATCAACTACCAGCAAGTATATGATGGACCATCTCCAGTTCCAGGGGATCAGACAGACAGAGAGACAGACAGACAGAGATAAGGATGGCAGGCCTGCCTGGTCTTTCTTTCTTTCTTATCCTTTTTAAAAAATGTTTATTTATTTATTTATTTATTTATTTATTAGATATAAATACACTGTAGCTGTCTTCAGACACTCCAGAAGAGGGTGTCAGATTCTGGACAATCTAAATCCCACTTAAGGTCTGCATATGATGTACATTAACACAGCCTCACATACACTTCTAAAAATTTAAAGATGGGTGGGGCCACTTAAAGGGCTCAACAAATAACAGCATTGTCTCCTCTTCCAGAGAACCTGGGACCAACTACCAGCAACTATATGGTGGCCCATCTCCAGTTCCAGGGGATCAGACAGACAGAGAGACAGACAGACAGAGATAAGGATGGCAGGCCTGCCTGGTCTTTCTTTCTTTCTTATCCTTTTTAAAAAATGTTTATTTATTTATTTATTTATGTATATATTCATTAGATATAAGTACACTGTAGCTGTCTTCAGACACTCCAGAAGAGGGTGTCAGATTCTGGAGAATCTAAATCCCTCTTATGGTATGCATATGATGTACATAAACAGAGATTCACATACACTTCTAAAAATTTAAAGATGGGTGGGGCCACTTAAAGGGCTCAACAAATAACAGCATTGTCTCCTCTTCCAGAGAACCTGGGATCAACTACCAGCAAGTATATGATGGACCATCTCCAGTTCCAGGGGATCAGACAGACAGATAGACAGACAGAGATAAGGATGGCACTCCTGCCTGGTCTTTCTTTATTTCTTATCCATTTTAAAAAATGTTTATTTATTTATTTATTTATTTATTTATTAGATATAAATACACTGTAGCTGTCTTCAGACACTCCAGAAGAGGGTGTCAGATTCTGGACAATCTAAATCCCACTTAAGGTCTGCATATGATGTACATTAACACAGCCTCACATACACTTCTAAAAATTTAAGGATGGGTGGGGCGACTGAAAGGGCTCAACAATTAACAGCATTGTCTCCTCGTCCAGAGAACCTGGGATCAACTACCAGCAACTATATGGTGGCCCAACTCCAGTTCCCGGGGTTCAGATAGACAGACAGACAGACAGACAGACAGACAGAGATATGGATGGAAGGCCTGCCTGGCCTTTCTTTCTTTCTTATCCTGTTTAAATAATGTTTATTTATTTATTTATTTATTTATTTATTTATTTATTTATTAGATATAAGTACACAGTAGCTGTCTTCAGACACTCCAGTAGAGGGTGTCAGATTCTGATGAATCTAAATCCCTCTTCTGGTCTGCATATGATGTACATAAACACAGCCTCACATACACTTCTAAAAATTTAAACATGGGTAGGGCCATTGAAAGGGCTCAACAAGCCGGGCGTGGTGGCGAACGCCTTTAATCCCAGCACTCGGGAGGCAGAGGCAAGCGGATTTCTGAGTTCCCGGCTAGCCTGGTCTACAAAGTGAGTTCCAGGACAGCCAGGGCTACACAGAGAAACCCTGTCTCGAAAAAACCAAAAAAAAAAAAAAAAAAAAAAAAAGAAAGAAAGAAAGAAAGAAAGGGCTCAACATTAACAGCATTGTCTCCTCTTCCAGAGAACCTGGGATCAACTACCAGCAAGTATAAGATGGACCATCTCCAGTTTTAGGGGATCAGACAGACAGATAGACAGACAGAGATAAGGATGGCACTCCTGCCTGGTCTCTCTTTATTTCTTATCCATTTTAAAAAATGTTTATTTATTTATTTATTTATTTATTTATTTATTTATTTATTTATTAGATATAAATACACTGTAGCTGTCTTCAGACACTCCAGAAGAGGGTGTCAGATTCTGATGAATCTAAATCCCTCTTCTGGTCTGCATATGATGTACATAAACACAGCCTCACATAAACTTCTAAAAATTTAAAGATGGGTAGGGCCACTGAAAGGGCTCAACAGTAACAGCATTTTCTCCTCTTCCAGAGAACCTGGGATCAACTACCAGCAACTATATGGTGGCCCATCTCCATTTCCGGGGATCAGATAGACAGACAGACAGACAGACAGAGATATGGATGGCATGCCTGCCTGGTCTTTCTTTCTTGCTTATCCTTTTTTAAAAAATGTTTATTTATTTATTTATTTATTTATTTATTTATTTATTTATTTATTTATGTATTTATTAGATATAAGTACACTGTAGCTGTTCAGACACTCCAGTAGAGGGTGTCAGATTCTGGAGAATCTAAAACCCTCTTATGGTCTGCATATGATGTACATAAACACAGCCTCACATACACTTCTAAATATTTAAAGATGGGTGGGACCACTGAAAGGTCTCAACAATTAACAGCATTGTCTCCCCTTCCAGAGAACCTGGGATCAACTACCAGCAACTATATGGTGGCCCATATCCAGTATCAGAGGATCAGACAGACAGACAGACAGACAGACAGAGATAAGGATGGCAGGCCTGCCAGGTCTTTCTTTCGTTCTTATCCTTTTTTAAAAATGTTTATTTATTTATTTACTTATTTATTTATTTATTTATTCATTTATTTTTTTATGTATTTATTCGATATAAGTACACTGTAGCTGTCTTCAGATACTCCAGTAGAGGGTGTCAGAATCTGGAGAATCTAAACCCCTCTAATGGTCTGCATATGATGTACATAAACAGAGACTCACATATACTTCTAAAAATATAAAGATTGGTGGGGCCACTGAAAGGGCTCAACAATTAACAGCATTGTCTCCTCTTCCAGAGAACCTGGGACCAACTACCAGCAACTATATGGTGGCCCATCTCCAGTTCCAGGGGATCAGACAGACAGAGAGACAGACAGACAGAGATAAGGATGGCAGGCCTGCCTGGTCTTTCTTTCTTTCTTATCCTTTTTAAAAAATGTTTATTTATTTATTTATTTATTTATGTATATATTCATTAGATATAAGTACACTGTAGCTGTCTTCAGACACTCCAGAAGAGGGTGTCAGATTCTGGAGAATCTAAATCCCTCTTATGGTATGCATATGATGTACATAAACAGAGATTCACATACACTTCTAAAAATTTAAAGATGGGTGGGGCCACTTAAAGGGCTCAACAAATAACAGCATTGTCTCCTCTTCCAGAGAACCTGGGATCAACTACCAGCAAGTATATGATGGACCATCTCCAGTTCCAGGGGATCAGACAGACAGATAGACAGACAGAGATAAGGATGGCACTCCTGCCTGGTCTTTCTTTATTTCTTATCCATTTTAAAAAATGTTTATTTATTTATTTATTTATTTATTTATTTATTAGATATAAATACACTGTAGCTGTCTTCAGACACTCCAGAAGAGGGTGTCAGATTCTGGACAATCTAAATCCCACTTAAGGTCTGCATATGATGTACATTAACACAGCCTCACATACACTTCTAAAAATTTAAGGATGGGTGGGGCGACTGAAAGGGCTCAACAATTAACAGCATTGTCTCCTCTTCCAGAGAACCTGGGATCAACTACCAGCAACTATATGGTGGCCCAACTCCAGTTCCCGGGGATCAGATAGACAGACAGACAGACAGACAGACAGACAGAGATATGGATGGAAGGCCTGCCTGGCCTTTCTTTCTTTCTTATCCTGTTTAAATAATGTTTATTTATTTATTTATTTATTTATTTATTTATTTATTTATTTATTAGATATAAGTACACAGTAGCTGTCTTCAGACACTCCAGTAGAGGGTGTCAGATTCTGATGAATCTAAATCCCTCTTCTGGTCTGCATATGATGTACATAAACACAGCCTCACATACACTTCTAAAAATTTAAACATGGGTAGGGCCATTGAAAGGGCTCAACAAGCCGGGCGTGGTGGCACACGCCTTTAATCCCAGCACTCGGGAGGCAGAGGCAAGCGGATTTCTGAGTTCCCGGCTAGCCTGGTCTACAAAGTGAGTTCCAGGACAGCCAGGGCTACACAGAGAAACCCTGTCTCGAAAAAACCAAAAAAAAAAAAAAAAAAAAAAAAAAAAAGAAAGGAAGAAAGAAAGGGCTCAACATTAACAGCATTGTCTCCTCTTCCAGAGAACCTGGGATCAACTACCAGCAACTATATGGTGGCCCATCTCCAGTTCCAGGGGATCAGATAGACAGACAGACAGACAGACAGAGATATGGATGGCAGGCCTGCCAGGTCTTTCTTTATTTCTTATCCTGTTTAAATAATGTTTATTTATTTATTTATTTATTTATTTATTTATTTATTTATTTATTTATTTATTTATTAGATATAAATACACTGTAGCTGTCTTCAGACACTCCAGTAGAGGGAATCAGATTCTGGAGAATCTAAATCCTCTTATAATGTGCATATGATGTACATAAACACAGCCTCAAGTATACTTCTAAAAATTTAAAGAAGTGTGGGGCCACTGAAAGGGCTCAACAATTAACAGAATGGTCTCCTCTTCCAGAGAACCTTGGATCAACTACCAGCAACTATATGGTGGCCCATCTCCAGTTCCCGGAGATCAGATAGAAAGACAGACAGACAGACAGAGATATGGATGGTAGGCCTGCCTGGTCTTTCTTTATTTCTTATCCTTTTAAAAAAATGTTTATTTATTTATTTATTTATTTATCTATTTATTTATTAGGTATCAGTACACTGTAGCTGTCTTCAGATACTCCAGAAGAGGGTGTCAGATTCTGGAGAATCTAAATCCCTTTTATGGTCTGCATATGATGTACATAAACACAGCCTCACATACACTTCTAAATATTTAAAGATGGGTGAGACCACTGAAATGTCTCAACAATTAACAGCATTGTCTCCTCTTCCAGAGAACCTGGGATCAACTACCAGCAACTATATGGTGGCCCATATCAAGTATCAGAGGATCAGACAGACAGACAGACAGACAGACAGAGATAAGGATGGCAGGCCTGCCTGGTCTTTCTTTCTTTCTTATCTTTTTAAAAAATGTTTATTTATTTATTTATTTATTTATTTATTTATTTATTTATTCGATATAAGTACACATTAGCTGTCTTCAGTCACTTCAGAAGAGGGTGTCAGATTCTGGAGAATCTAAATCTCTCTTATGATCTGCATATCATGTACATAAACACAGCCTCACATACTCTTCTAAAAATTTAAAGATGAGTGGGGCCACTGAAAGGGCTCAACAATTAACAGCATTGTCTCTTCTTCCAGAGAACCTGGGTTCAACTACCACTAACTATATGGTGGCCGATCTCCAGTTACAGGAGTTCAGACAGACACACAGACAGACAGACAGAGATAAGGATGGCAGGCCTGCCTGGTCTTTTTTTTTCTTATCCTTTTAAAAAAATGTTTATTTATTTAATTATTCAGGTATTTAATACATATAAGTATACAGTAGCTGTCTTCAGACACTCCAGAAGTGGGTGTAGGATTCTGGAGAATCTAAATCCCTCTTATGGTCTGCATATGATGTACATAAACACAGACTCACATATACTTCTAAAAATTTAAAGATGGGTGGGGCCACTGAAAGGCTCAACAATTAACAGCATTGGGTCCTCTTCCAGAGAACCTGGGATCAACTACCAGCACCTATATGGTGGCCCATCTCCAGTTCCAGGGGATCAGACAGACAGACAGACAGACAGAGATAAGGATGGCAGACCTGCCTGGTCTTTCTTTCTTTTTTATCCTTTAAAAAAATGTTTATTTACTTATTTATTTATTTATTTATTTATTTATTCATTTATGTATTTACTAGATATAAGTACACTGTAGCTGTCTTCTGACACTCCAGTAGAGGGTGTCACATTCTGCAAAATCTAAATCCCTCTTATGGTCTGCATATGATGTACATAAACACAGCCTCACATATACTTCAAAAATTTAAAGAAGGGTGGGGCCACTGAAAAAGCTCTACAAGTAACAGCATTGTCTCCTCTTCCAGAGTACCTGGGATCAACTACCATCAACTATATAGTGGCCCATCTCCAGTTCTCAGGGATCAGACAGACAGACAGACAGACAGACAGAGATAAGGATGGCAGGCCTGCCTGGTCTTTCTTTCTTTCTTATCCTTTGTAAAAAATGTTTATTTAATTATTTATTTATGTATTTATTAGATATAAGTACACAGTAGCTGTCTTCAGACACTCCAGAAGAGGGTGTCAGATTCTGGAGAATCTAAATCCCTCTTATGGTCTGCATATGATGTACATAAACACAGCCTCACATATACTTCTAAAAATTTAAAGATGGGTAGGACCACTGAAAGGGCTCAACAATTAACATCATTGTCTCCTCTTCCAGAGAACCTGGGATCAACTACCAGCAACTATATGGTGGCCCATCTGCAGTTCCAGGGGATCAGACAGACAGACAGACAGACAGAGATAAGGATGGCAGGCCTGCCTGGTCTTTCTTTCTTTCTTATCCTTTAAAAAATGTTTATTTATTTATGTATTTATTATATATAAGTACACTGTAGCTGTCTACAGACACTCCAGAAGAGTGTGTTAGATTCTAGAGAATCTAAATCCCTCTTATGGTCTGTGTATGATGTACATAAACACAGCCTCACATATACTGAGCTGAGGTGTCACAGGCCAACTGCTGGAATTTCTGAGTACCACCTAGAGAGAGAAAAGCTATGCTGTGGTTGTTTAATTTATGTATTTTATTATTTCTATTTGTTGTTTTGTTTTGTTTTATTTGTTTTTAGAGAAGGCCTCAGTCTGTAGCTCTGGCTGACCCAGGACTGCCTACCTGTGTTAATTAGGGTTTCACAGCTGAGAACAGACACCAAGAGCAAGGTAAGGTTTAGAAAACCCGACCTTCAGTGGTGGCTCAAGCTCTTAATGAGAGCACTCTGTAGGCAGAGGCAGTAAGTTTCTGAGTTCGAGGCCACCCTGGTGAAAGACAGGGTTAGACAGGGCTAGGGTAGGCTAGGGTAGGCTATAGGGTAGGCTATAGGGTAGGCTAGGGGAAAGAAAGAAAAGAAAGAAAAGAAAGAAAAGAAAGAAAAGAAAGAAAAGAAAGAAAAGAAAGAAAAGAAAGAAAGAAAGAAAAAGTTTTATAAAAAGTGTTAAAGTTTTTAAAAATTAAAAAAAAAATACCAGATCACCATCACACAGCATTGGCTGTCTTCAGGTGTATCCTTTCAGCCTCCAAAACAAAAAGCAATGGCTGGCTGTCTTCAGGTGTATCCTATACTCCAGTCTTATTTCCAACCTAAGAGCTGGGCTGAGCTGCCTCATTATGTAATTGCAAACCTTCCTTGGTTTGTCTTTTCCATTTCTAAGACTAACAGGCCTTTTTCTATTTAGAGAATATGCTCATGACTGTACTTTAGATATAGTAAATATAACTGTTGCTTATAAAACTTGTTTTCTAGGAATTTTTAAAGGGCAATGGCAGAGTTTATTTTTTAAAAATATTTTGCATTTATTTATTTGTGTGAGTGATGAAGCTCAGGTCTTCAAACTCGTCAGGAGGTATGATTACCTCCCCTCTCTCTCAACCCCTCTCTCTCCTCTCTCAATGATTGTGTAAGAATGTTTTGCATGTGTATGCTGTGCCCACAGACTCCAGAACAGAGTATTAGATCCCCTGGAACTGGAGATGGGCCACCATATATAATACTGGTAATTGAGCCCAGGTTCTCTGGAAGAGGAGACAATGCTCTTAATTGTTGAGCCCTCTCTGTAGCCACATCTTTCTTTTTTTTTTTTTTTGAGTATATGTGAGGCTGTGTTTATATACATCATATGCAGACAATAAGAATGATTTAGATTCTTCAGAATCTGACACCCTCTTCTGGACTGTCTGAAGATAGCTACAGCATACTTAAATATAATAAATAAATAAATCTTTAAAAAGAAAAGGAAAAGTAAAAAAGAAAGAACAGGCCTGCCATATGCATGTTCATAGAGGAAAATGGAAGAGACCCCAATCTAACCTCAGCAGGGTGCTTCCTTCTGGATGGTAGCTCACAGTTTCATCCCAGCAAGACAGGCAAATCACTGAGTTCAAGGACAGTAAGGTTCAGGACAGCCAAGGTTAGGAAGGAAAAGGGTCTATGTTGAGAATACAAACCTACAAAACAACAACTAGGAAAAAGAAGTGACAGTGTAACTTGGGGTAGGGTACCAACAAGAGAAAGCTTTCTGTTACCACTTACAAACACCAGTAGCCTTGCACCCTTCTGCCCAGGTCCCTGCCTTCCTTTCTAGGAATTCTAAGGATGCCAGGGTGTGGGGGAATCCAGATTAACTTTTTAATAACAAAGACTTGGTCTTTGATGTCTATAGGAAGCCCTTCTCAGTGCCTTTAACTACCACTGAACTTTCAGGGCTGTGACTCAACTGTAACAAGGAACAGAGCTAAGAACCTGCAGCCTTTGAAAACAACTATTTTTTTAAAGTGGGGGACACAAATCAGCAGTAGAACCCCTCAGGTTCAGCCATAATACTTGTTAGGGAAACAGCCTCAATGTCCGGAGCTGAGGTCTCATGGGTGAACTGCTTCAAACTCTGAGTATCATTGAAAGAAAGAAAAGATATCATGTGGTTTCTTAATTTATTTATTTTATTATTTCTATTTTTTTTGTTTTCTTTTGTTTTGTTTTAGAAAAGGCCTCAGTCTGTAGCTATGGCTGACCTAGGACAGACTACATGTGTTAATTAGGGTTTCACAGTTGAGAAACAGACCATACCTATGTAAGACTTAGAAAACCCAACAGTCAGTGGTGGCTCGAGCTCTTAATGAGAGCACTCTGGAGGCAGAGGCAGTCAGTTTCTGAGTTCGAGGCCAGCCTGGTTAAAGACAGGGATAGGCAGGGCTAGGCAAGGCAGGGCTGGGCTAGGCTAGGCTAGGCAAGGGGCTGGGCTAGGGAAGGCAAGGGGCTAGGCTAGGCAACGCAAGGGGCTAGGCAAGACAGACAGACAGAGAGAAAGACAGACAAGGATGGAAGCCTGCCTGGTTTTTCTTTCATTCTTATCCCTTTTAAAAAATGTATATTTATTTATTTATTTATTTATTTATGTATTTATTAGATATAAGTACACTGTAGCTGTCTTCAGACACTCCAGAAGAGGGTTTCAGATTCTGGAGAATCTATATCCCTCTTATGGTCTGCATATGATGTACATAAACACAGCCTCACATATACTTCTAAAAATTTAAAGATGGGTAGGACCACTGAAAGGGCTCAACAATTAACAGCATTGTCTCCTCTTCCAGAGAACCTGGGATCAACTACCAGCAACTATATGGTGGCCCATCTCCAGTTCCAGGGGATCAGACAGACAGACAGAGATACAGACAGATAGAGTTAAGGATGGCAGGCCTACCTGGTCTTTCATTCTTTCTTATCCTTTTAAAAAATGTTTATTTATTTATTTATTTATTTATTTATTTATTTATTTATTCGATATAAGTACACTGTAGCTGTCTTCAGACACTCCAGAAGAGGGTGTCAGATTCTGGAGAATCTAAATCCCTCTTATGGTCTGCATATGATGTACATGAACACAGCCTCACATATACTTATAAAAATTTAAAGATGGGTGGGGCCACTGAAAGGGCTCAAAAATTAACAGCATTGTCTCCTCTTCCAGAGAACCTGGGATCAACTACCAGCAACTATATGGTGGCCCATCTCCAGTTCCAGGCGATCAGACAGACAGACAGACATACAGACAAGGATGGCAGGCCTTCTGGTTTTTATTTCTTTCTTATCCGTTTAAAAAGGTTTATTTATTTATTTATGAATTTATTATATATAAGTACACTGTAGCTGTCTTCAGACACTCAGGAAGAGGGTGTCAGATTCTGGAGAATCTAGTTCCTCTTATGATATGCATATGATGTACATAAAAACAGCTTCACATTTATTTCTAAAAATTTAAAGATGGGTGGGGCCACTGTGAGGGCTCAACAATTAACAGCATTGTCTCCTCTTCCAGAGAACCTGGGATCAACTACCAGCAACTATATGGTGGCCCATCTCCAGATCCAGGGGATCAGAGAGACAGACAGACAGACAGACAGACAAGGATGGCAGGCCTGCCTGGTTTTTCTTTCCTTCTTATCCTTTTTAAAACATGTTTATTTATTTATTTATGTATTTATTAGATATAAGTACACTGTAGCTGTCTTCAGACACTCCAGAAGAGGGTATCAGATTCTGGAGAATATAAATCCCTCTTATGGTCTACATACAATGTACATAAACACAGCCTCACATATACTTCTAAAAATTTAAAGAAGTGTGGGGCCACTGAAAGGGCTCAACAATTAACAGCATTGTCTCCTCTTCCAGAGAACCTGGGATTAAACTACCAGCAACTATGTGGTGGCCCATCTCCAGTTCCAGGGGATCAGACAGACAGAAAGACAGACAGACAGAGATAAGGATGGCAGGCCTGCTAGTCTTTCTTTTTTTCTTATCCTTTTTAAAAAATGTTTATTTATTTATTTATTTATTTATTTATTTATTTATTTATTTATTTATTAGATATAAGTACACTGTAGCTGTCTTCAGACACTCCAGAAGAGGGTATCAGATTCTGGAGAATCTAAATACCTCTTATGGTCTGCATATGATGTACATAACACAGCCTCACATATATTTCTAAATATTTAAAGACGTGTGGGGCCACTGAAAGGGCTCAACAATTAACAGCATTGTCTCCTCTTCCAGAGAACCTGGATCAACTACCAGCAACTATATGGTGGCCCATCTCCAGTTCCAGGGAATCAGACAGACAGACAGACAGACAGATATAAGGATGGAAGGCCTGCCTGGATTTTCTTTCTTTATTATCCTTATTTAAAAATGTTTATTTGTTTATTTATGTATTTATTAGACATAAGTACACTGTAGCTGTCTTCAGACACTCCAGAAGAGGGTGTCATATGCTGGAGAATCTAAATCCCTCTTATGGTCTGCATTTGATGTACATAAACATAGCCTCACATATACTTCTAAAATTTAAAGATGGGTGGGGCCACTAAAGGGCTCAACAATTAACAGCATTGTCTCCTTATCCAGAGAACCTGGGATCAACTACCAGCAACTATATGGTGTCCCATCTCCAGTTACAGGGGATCAGACAGACAGACAGACAGACAGAAAGTGATAAGGATGGCAGGCCTGCATGGTCTTTCTTTCTTTCTTCTCCGTTTAAAAAAAATGTTTATTTATTTATTTTTATTTATTTATTTATTTATTTATTTATTTATTTTTAATGTATTTATTAGATATAAGTACACAATACTTGTCTTCAGACACTCCAGAAGAGGTTGTCAGATTCTGGAAAATCTAAATCCCTCTTATGGTCTGCATATGATGTACATAAACACAGCCTCACATATACTTCTAAAAATTTAAAGATGGGTGGGGCCACTAAAAGGGATCAACAATTAACAGCATTGTCTCCTCTTCCAGAGAACCTGTGATCAATAACCAGTAATTATATGGTGGCCCATCTCCAGTTCCAGGGGATCAGACAGACACACAGACAGACAGACAGAGATAAGGATGGCAGGCCTGCCTGGTCTTTCTTTCTTTCTTATCATTTTAAAAAAGGTTTATTTATTTATTTATGTATTTATTAGATATAAGTACACTATAGCTATCTTCAGACACTCCAGAAGAGGGTGTTTGATTCTGCAGAAAGTAAATCCCATTTATGTTCTGCATATGATGTACATAAACACAGCCTCACATATTCTTCTAAAAATTTAAAGATGGGTGGGGCCACTGAAAGGAACCAACAATTAACAGCATTGTCTCCTCTTCCAGAGAACCTGGGATCAACTACCAGAAACTATATGTTGGCCCATCTCCAGTTTCAGGGGATCAGACAGATAAACAGACAGACAGAAAGACAGAGATAAGGATGGCAGGCCTGCCTGGTTTTTCTTTCTTTCTTATCCTTTTTAAAAAATGTTTATTTATTTATTCATGTATTTTTTAGATATAAGTACACTGTAGCTGTCTTCAGACACTCCAGAAGAGGGTGTCAGATTCTGGAGAATCTAAATCCCTCTTATGGTCTGCATATGATGTACATAAACACAGCCTCACATATACTTCTAAAAATTTAAAGATGGGTGGAATCAATAAAGAAAGGGCTCAACAATTAACAGCATTGTCTCCTCTTCCAGAGAACCTGGGATGAACTACCAGCAACTATATGGTGGCCCATCTCCAGTTCCAGGGGATCAGACAGACAGACAGACAGACAGAGTTAAGGATGGCAGGCGTGCCTGGTCTTTCTTTCTTTATTATACTGTTGAAAAAATGTTTATTTATTTATTTATTTATTTTTATTTATGTATTTATTAGATATAAGTACACTGTAGCTGTCTTCAGACACTCTAGAAGAAGGTCTCATCTTCTGGAGAATCTATATCCCTCTTATGGTCTTCATATGATGTACATAAACACAGCCTCACATATACTTCTAAAAATTTAAAGATGGGTGGGCCCACTGAAAGGGCTCAACAATTAACAGCATTGTCTCTTCTTCCAGAGAACCTGGGATCAACTACCAGCAACTATATGGTGGCCCATCTCAAGTTCCAGGGGATAAGACAGACAGACAGACAGACAGAGATAAGGATGGCAGGCCTGCCTGATTTTTCTTTCTTTCTTATCCTTATAAAAAAATGTTTATTTATTTGTTTATTTGTTTATTTATTTATTTATTTATTTATTTATTTATCAGATACAAGTACACTGTAGCTGTCTTCAGACTCTCCAGAAGAGGGTGTCAGATTCTGGAGAATCTATATCCCTCTTATGGTCTGCATATGATGTACATGAACACAGCCTCACATATACTTCTAAAAATTTAAAGATGGGTGGGGCCACTGAAAGGGCTCAAAAATTAACAGCATTGTCTCCTCTTCCAGAGAACCTGGGATCAACTACCAGCAACTATATGGTGGCCCATCTCGAGTCCAAGGGGATCAGACAGACTGTAGACAGACAGAAAGACAGACAGAGATAAGGATGGCAGGCCTGCCTGGTCTTTCTTTCTTTCTTATCCTGTTTAAAAAATGTTTATTTATTTATTTATTTATTTATTTATTTATTTATTTATTTAATATAACTACACTGTAGCTGTCTTCAGACACTCCAGAAGATGGTGTCAGATTCTGGAGAATCTAAATCCCTCTTATGGTCTGCATATGATGTACATAAACACAGCCTCACATATACTTCTAAAATTTTAAAGATGGGTGGAGCCACAGAAAGGGCTCAACAATTAACAGCATTGTCTCCTCTTCCAGAGAACCTTGGATAAACTACCAGCAACTATATGGTGGCCCATCTCCAGTTCTAGGGTATCACACAGACAGACAGACAGACAGAGATAAGGGTGGCAGGCTTGCCTGGTCTTTCTTTCTGTCTTATCCTTTTTAAAAAATGTTTATTTATTTATTTATTTATTTATTTATTTATTTATTTATGTATTTATTAGATATAAGTACACTGTAGCTGTCTTCAGAAAATACAGAAGAGGGTGTCAGATTCTGGAGAATCTAAATCCCTCTTATGGTCTGCATATGATGTACATAAACACAGCCTCACATACCCTTCTAAAAATTTAAAGATGGGTGGGGCCACTGAAAGGGCTCAACAATTAACAGCATTGTCTCCTCTTCCAGAGAACCTGGGATCAACTACCAGCAACAATATGGTGGCCTATCTCCAGTTCCAAAGGATCATATAGATAGACAGACAGACAGACAGAGATAAGGATGGCAGGACTTCCTGGTTTTCTTTCTTTCTTATCCTTTTTAAAAAATGTTTATTTATTTATTTATTCATGTATTTATTATATTTACGTACATGGTCTGCATATGATGTACATAAACACAGCCTCAGATATACTTCTAAAAATTTAAAGATGGGTGGGGCCACTGAAAGGGCTCAAAAATTAACAGCATTGTCTCCTCTTCCAGAGAACCTGGGATCAACTACCAGCAACTATATGGTGATCTATCTTCAGTTCCAAAGGATTATATAGAGAGACAGACAGACAGACAGAAATGAGGATGGCAGGCCTGCCTGGTCTTTCTTTCTTTCTTATCCATTTGAAAAAATGTTTACTTATTAATTAATTAATTAATTAATTAATTAATTAATTAATTTATTAGATATAAGTACACTGTAGCTGTCTTCAGACACTCCAGAAAAGGGTGTGAGATTCTGGAGAATCTAAATACCTCTTATGGTCTGCATATGATGTACATAAACACAGACTCAAGTATACTTCTAAAAATTTAAAGATGGGTGGGGCCAAAGAATGGGCTCAACAATTAACAGTGTTGTCTCCTCTTCCAGAGAACCTGGGATCAACTACCAGCAACTTTATGGTGGCCCATATGCAGTTCCAGGGTTCAGACAGACAGACAGACAGACAGAGATAAGGATGGCAGGCCTGCCTGGTCTTTCTTTCTTACTTATCCTGTTTAAAAAATGTTTATTTATTTATTTATTTATTTATTTATTTATTTATTTATTTATGTATTTATTAGATATAAGTACACTGTAGCTGTCTTCAGACACTCCAGAAGAGGGTTTCAGATTCTGGAGAATTTAAATTACTCTTATGGTCTGCATATGATGTACATAAATACAGCCTCACATTTACCTCTAAAAATTTAAAGATGGGTGGGGCCACTGAGAGGTCTCAACAATTAACAGCATTGTCTCCTCTTCCAGAGAACATTGGATAAACTACCAGCAACTATATGGTGGCCCATCTCCAGTTCCAGGGTATCAGACAGACAGACAGAGAGACAGAGATAAGGATGGAGGCCTGCCTGGTCTTTCTTTCTTTCTTATACTTTAAAAAAATGTTTATTTATTTATTTATTTATTTATTTATTTATTTATTTATTTATTTATTAGAAATAAGTACACTGTAGCTGTCTTCAGACACTCTAGAAGAGGGTCTCATCTTCTGGAGAATCTAAATCCCTCTTATGGTCTTCATATGATGTACATAAACACAGCCTCACATATACTTCTAAAAATTTAAAGATGGGTGGGCCCACTGAAAGGGCTCAACAATTAACAGCATTGTCTCTTCTTCCAGAGAACGTGGGATCAACTACCAGCAACTATATGGTGGCCCATCTCAAGTTCCAGGGGATAAGACAGACAGACAGACAGACAGACATAGATAAGGATGGCAGGCCTGCCTGATTTTTCTTTCTTTCTTATCCTTTTAAAAAAATGTTTATTTATTTGTTTATTTGTTTGTTTATTTATTTATTTATTTATTTATTTATTTATTTATTTATCAGATATAAGTACACTGTAGCTGTCTTCAGACTCTCCAGAAGAGGGTGTCAGATTCTGGAGAATCTATATCCCTCTTATGGTCTGCATATGATGTACATGAACACAGCCTCACATATACTTCTAAAAATTTAAAGATGGGTGGGGCCACTGAAAGGGCTCAAAAATTAACAGCATTGTCTCCTCTTCCAGAGAACCTGGGATCAACTACCAGCAACTATATGGTGGCCCATTTCGAGTCCAAGGGGATCAGACAGACTGTAGACAGACAGAAAGACAGACAGAGATAAGGATGGCAGGCCTGCCTGGTCTCTCCTTATTTATTATCCTGTTTAAAAAATGTTTATTTATTTATTTATTTATTTATTTATTTATTTATTTATTTATTTATTTGATATAAGTACACTGTAGCTGTCTTCAGACACTCCAGAAGAGGGTGTCAGATTCTGGAGAATCTAAATCACATTTATGGTCTGCATAAGATGTACATAAACACAGCCTCACATATACTTCTAAATATTTAAAGATGGGTGGCGCCACTGAAAGGGCTCAACAATTAACAGCATTGTATCCTCTTCCAGAGAACCTGGGATCAACTACCAGCAACACTATGGTGGCCCATCTACAGTTCCAGGGTATCAGACAGACAGACAGACAGACAGACAGAGATAAGGGTGGCAGGCCTGCCCGGTCTTTCTTACTTTCTTATCCTTTTTAAAAAATGTTTATTTATTTATTTATTTATTTATTTATTTATTTATTTATTCATTTATTCATTTATTTATTTATTTATTTATTTATTTATTTATTTATTTATTAGATATAAGTAAACTGTAGCTGTCTTCAGACACTCCAGAAGAGGGTGTCAGATTCTGGAGAATCTAAATCCCTCTTATGGTCTGCATATGATGTACATAAACACAGCCTCACATATACTTCTAAAATTTTAAAGATGGGTGGGGTCACAGAAAGGGCTCAACAATTAACAGCATTGTCTCCTCTTCCAGAGAACCTTGGATGAACTACCAGCAACTATATGGTGGCCCATCTCCAGTTCTAGGGTATCACACAGACAGACAGACAGACAGAGATAAGGGTGGCAGGCTTTCCTGGTCTTTCTTTCTGTCTTATCCTTTTTAAAAAAAGTTTATTTATTTATTTATTTATTTATTTATTTATTTATGTATTTATGTATTTATTAGATATAAGTACACTGTAGCTGTCTTCAGAAAATACAGAAGAGGGTGTCAGATTCTGGAGAATCTAAATCCCTCTTATGGTCTGCATATGATGTACATAAACACAGCCTCACATACCCTTCTAAAAATTTAAAGATGGGTGGGGCCACTGAAAGGGCTCAACAATTAACAGCATTGTCTCCTCTTCCAGAGAACCTGGGATCAACTACCAGCAACTATATGGTGGCCTATCTCCAGTTCCAAAGGATCATATAGATAGACAGACAGACAGACAGAGATAAGGATGGCAGGACTTCCTGGTGTTTCTTTCTTTCTTATCCTTTTTAAAAAATGTTTATTTATTTATTTATTCATGTATTTATTATATTTACGTACACTGTAGCTGTCTTCAGACACTCCAGAAGAGGGTGTCAGTTTCTGGAGAATCTAAATCACTCTTATGGTCTGAATATGATGTACATAAACACAGCCTCAGATATACTTATAAAAATTTAATGAAGGGTGGGGCCACTGGAAGGGCTCAATAATTTACAGCATTGTCTCCTCTTCCAGAGAACCTTGGATAAACTACCAGCAACTATATGGTGGCCCATATCCAGTACCAGAGGATCAGACAAGCAGACAGGCAGACAGACAGAGATAAGGATGGAAGGCCTGCCAGGTCTTTCTTTCTTTCTTGTCCTTTTTAAAAAATGTTTATTTATTTATGTATTTATTATATATAAGTACTCTGTAGATATCTACAGACACTCCAGAAGAGGGTGTCAGATTCTGAAGAATCTAAAACCATCTTATGGTCTGCATATGATGTACATAAACACAGCCTCAGATATACTTCTAAAAATTTAAAGATGGGTGGGGCCACTGAAAGGGCTCAACAATTAACAGCATTGTCTCCTCTTCCAGAGAACCTGGGATCAACTACCAGCAACTATATGGTGACCTATCTTCAGTTCCAAAGGATCATATAGAGAGACAGACAGACAGACAGAAATGAGGATGGCAGGCCTGCCTGGTCTTTCTTTCTTTCTTATCCATTTGAAAAAATGTTTACTTATTAATTAATTAATTTATTTATTTATTTATTTATTTATTTATTTATTTATTTATTAGATATAAGTACACTGTAGCTGTCTTCAGACACTCCAGAAGAGGGTGTGAGATTCAGGAGAATCTAAATACCTCTTATGGTCTGCATATGATGTACATAAACACAGACTCAAGTATACTTCTAAAAATTTAAAGATGGGTGGGGCCAAAGAATGGGCTCAACAATTAACAGCGTTGTCTCCTCTTCCAGAGAACCTGGGAACAACTACCAGCAACTATATGGTGGCCCATCTGCAGTTCCAGGGATCAGACAGACAGACAGACAGACAGAGATAAGGATGGCAGGCCTGCCTGGTCTTTCTTTCTTACTTATCTTGTTTAAAAAATGTTTATTTATTTATTTATTTATATATATATTTATGTATTTATTAGATATAAGTACACTGTAGCTGTCTTCAGACACTCCAGAAGAGGGTGTCAGATTCTGGAGAATTTAAATCACTCTTATGGTCTGCATATGATGAACATAAATACAGCCTCACATTTACCTCTAAATATTTAAAGATGGGTGGGGCCACTGAGAGGGCTCAACAATTAACAGCATTGTCTCCTCTTCCAGATAACATTGGATAAACTACCAGCAACTATATGGTGGCCCATCTCCAGTTCCAGGGTATCAGACAGACAGACAGAGAGACAGAGATAAGGATGGAGGCCTGCCTGGTCTTTCTTTCTTTCTTATACTTTAAAAAAATGTTTATTTATTTATTTATTTATTTATTTATTTATGTATGTATGTATTTATTAGAAATAAGAACACTGTAGCTGTCTTCAGACACTCTAGAAGAGGGTCTCATCTTCTGGAGAATCTAAATCCCTCTTATGGTCTTCATATGATGTACATAAACACAGCATCACATATACTTCTAAAAATTTAAAGATGGGTGGGCCCACTGAAAGGGCTCAACAATTAACAGCATTGTTTCTTCTTCCAGAGAACTTGGGATCAACTACCAGCAACTATATGGTGGCCCATCTCAAGTTCCAGGGGATAAGACAGACAGACAGACAGACAGAGATAAGGATGGCAGGCCTGCCTGATTTTTCTTTCTTTCTTATCCTTTTAAAAAATGTTTATTTATTTGTTTATTTGTTTATTTATTTATTTATTTATTTATTTATCAGATATAAGTACACTGTAGCTGTCTTCAGACTCTCCAGAAGAGGGTGTCAGATTCTGGAGAATCTATATCCCTCTTATGGTCTGCATATGATGTACATGAACACAGCCTCACATATACTTCTAAAAATTTAAAGATGGGTGGGGCCACTGAAAGGGCTCAAAAATTAACAGCATTGTCTCCTCTTCCAGAGAACCTGGGATCAACTACCAGCAACTATATGGTGGCCCATCTCGAGTCCAAGGGGATCAGACAGACTGTAGACAGACAGAAAGACAGACAGAGATAAGGATGGCAGGCCTGCCTGGTTTTTCTTTCTTTCTTATCCTGTTTAAAAAATGTTTATTTATTTATTTATTTATTTATTTATTTATTTATTTATTTATTTATTTGATATAAGTACACTGTAGCTGTCTTCAGACACTCCAGAAGAGGGTGTCAGATTCTGGAGAATCTAAATCACATTTATGGTCTGCATAAGATGTACATAAACACAGCCTCACATATACTTCTAAATATTTAAAGATGGGTGGCGCCACTGAAAGGGCTCAACAATTAACAGCATTGTATCCTCTTCCAGAGAACCTGGGATCAACTACCAGCAACACTATGGTGGCCCATCTACAGTTCCAGGGTATCAGACAGACAGACAGACAGACAGACAGAGATAAGGGTGGCAGGCCTGCCCGGTCTTTCTTACTTTCTTATCCTTTTTAAAAAATGTTTGTTTATTTATTTATTTATTTATTTATTTATTTATTTATTTATTTATTTATGTATTTATTAGTTATAAGTAAACTGTAGCTGTCTTCAGACACTCCAGAAGAGGGTGTCAGATTCTGGAGAATCTAAATCCCTCTTATGGTCTGCATATGATGTACATAAACACAGCCTCACATATACTTCTAAAATTTTAAAGATGGGTGGGGCCACAGAAAGGGCTCAACAATTAACAGCATTGTCTCCTCTTCCAGAGAACCTTGGATAAACTACCAGCAACTATATGGTGGCCCATCTCCAGTTCTAGGGTATCACACAGACAGACAGACAGACAGAGATAAGGGTGGCAGGCTTGCCTGGTCTTTCTTTCTGTCTTATCCTTTTTAAAAAATATTTATTTATTTATTTATTTATTTATTTATTTATTTATTTATGTATGTATTTATTAGATATAAGTACACTGTAGCTGTCTTCAGAAAATACAGAAGAGGGTGTCAGATTCTGGAGAATCTAAATCCCTCTTATGGTCTGCATATGATGTACATAAACACAGCCTCACATACCCTTCTAAAAATTTAAAGATGGGTGGGGCCACTGAAAGGGCTCAACAATTAACAGCATTGTCTCCTCTTCCAGAGAACCTGGGATCAACTACCAGCAACTATATGGTGGCCTATCTCCAGTTCCAAAGGATCATATAGATAGACAGACAGACAGACAGAGATAAGGATGGCAGGCCTGCCTGGTCTTTCTTTCTTTCTTATCCTTTTTAAAAAAATGTTTATTTATTTATTTATTTATTTATCTATTTGTTTACTACATATAAGTAGACTGTAGCTGTCTTCAGACACTCCAGAAGAGGGTGTCAGATTCTGGAGAATCTAAATCTCTCTTATGGTCTGCTTATGATGTACATAAACACAGCCTCACATATACCTCTAAATATTTAAAGATGGGTGGGGCCACTGAAAAGGCTCAACAATTAACAGCATTGGGTCCTCTTCCAGAGAACCTGGGATCAACTACCAGCACCTATATGGTGGCCCATCTCCAGTTACAGGGGATCAGACAGACAGACAGACAGACAGACAGAGATAAGGATGGCAGGCCTGCCTGGTCTTTCTTTCTTTCTTATCCTTTTTAAAAAATGTTTATTTACTTATTTATTTATTTATTTATTTATTTATTTATTTATTTGATATAAGTACACTGTAGCTGTCTGCAGACACTCCAGAAGAGGGTGTCAGATACTGGAGAATCTAAATCCCTCTTGTGGTCTGCATATGATGTACATAAACAGAGACTCACATATACTTCTAAAAATTTAAAGATGGGTGGGGCCACTGAAAGGGCTCAACAATTAACAGTATTGTCTCCTCTTTCAGAGAACCTGGGATAAACTACCAGCACCTATATGGTGGCCTATCTCCAGTTCCAGGGGATCAGACAGACAGAGAGACAGACAGACAGAGATAAGGATGGCAGGCCTGCCTGGTCTTTCTTTCTTTCTTTCTTATCCTTTTTAAAAAATGTTTATTTATTTATTTATTTATTTATTTATTTATTTATTTATGTATATATTTATTACATATAAATACACTCTAGCTGTCTTCAGACACTCCAGAAGAGGGTGTCAGATTCTGGAAAATCTAAATCCCTCTTAAAGTCTGCATATGATGTACATAAACACAGCTTCACATACACTTCTAAAAATTTAAGGATGGGTGGGGCCACTGAAAGGGCTGAAAAATTAACAGCATTGTCTCCTCTTCCAGAGAACCTGGGAACAACTACTAGCAACTATATGTTGGCCCATCTCCAGTTCCCGGAGATCAGATAGACAGACAGACGGACAGAGAGACAGATAGAGATATGGATGGAAGGCCTGCCTGGTCTTTCTTTCTTTCTTATCCTGTTTAAATAATGTTTATTTGTTTATTTATTTATTTATTTATTTATTTATTTATTTATTTATTAGATATAAGTACACTGTAGCTGTCTTCAGACACTCCAGAAGAGGGTGTCATTTTCTGATGAATCTAAATCCCTCTTCTGGTGTGCATATGATGTACATAAACACAGCCTCACATACACTTCTAAAAATTTAAAGATGTGTAGGGCCACTGAAAGAGCTCAACATTAACAGCATTGTCTCCTCTTCCAGAGAACCTGGGATCAACTATGAGGAACTATATGGTGGCCCATCTCCAGTTCCCGGGGATCAGATAGACAGACAGACAGACAGACAGAGATACTGATGGCAGGCCTGCCTGGTCTTTCTTTCTTTCTTATCTTTTTAAAAAAATGTTTATTTATTTATTTATTTATTTATTTATTTATTTATTTATGTATTTATTAGATATAAGTACACTGTAGCTGTCTTCAGACACTCCAGTAGAGGGTGTCTGATTCTGGAGAATCTAAATCCTCTTATAATCTGCATATGATGTACATAAACACAGCCTCAAGTATACTTCTAAAAATTTAAAGAAGTGTGGGTGCCACTGAAATGGCTCAACAATTAACAGCATTGTCTCCTCTTCCAGAGAACCTTGGATCAACTACCAGCATCTATATGGTGGCCCATCTCCAGTTCCCGGGGATCAGATAGACAGACAGACATACAGACAGAGATATGGATGGAAGGCCTGCCTGGTCTTTCTTTCTTTCTTATTCTTTTAAAAAAATGTTTATTTATTTATTTATTTATTTACCTATTTATTTATTTATTAGATATCAGTACACTGTAGCTGTCTTCAGACACTCCAGAAGAGGGTGTCAGATTCTGGAGAATCTAAATCCCTCTTATGGTCTGCATATGATGTACATAAACACAGCCTCACATACACTTCTAAATATTTAAAGATGTGTGGGACCACTGAAAGGTCTCAACAATTAACAGCATTGTCTTCTCTTCCAGAGAACCTGGGATCACCTACCAGCAACTATATGGTGGCCCATATCCAGTATCAGAGGATCAGACAAACAGACAAACAGACAGACAGAGATAAGGATGGCAGGCCTGCCAGGTCTTTGTTTCTTTCTTATTTTTTTTAAAAAATGTTTATTTATTTATTTATTTATTTATTTATTTATTTATTTATGTATTTATTCGATATAAGTACACTGTAGCTGTCTTCAGATACTCCAGTAGAGGGTTTCAGATTCTGGAGAATCTAAATCCCTCTTATGGTCTGCATATGATGTACATGAACAGAGACTCAAATATACTTTTAAAAATTTAAAGATGGGTGGGGCCACTGAAAGGGCTCAAAATTAACAGCATTGTCTGCTCTTCCAGAGAACCTGGGATCAACTACCAGCACCTATATGGTGGCCCATCTCCAGTTCCAGGGGATCAGACAGACAGAGAGACAGACAGACAGAGATAAGGATGGCAGGCCTGCCTGGTCTTTCTTTCTTTCTTATCCTTTTTAAAAAATGTTTATTTTTTTATTTATGTATATATTTATTAGATATAAGTACACTGTAGCTGTCTTCAGACACTCCAGAAGAGGTTGTCAGATTTTGGAGAATCTAAATCCCTCTTATGGTCTGCATATAATGTATATAAACACAGCCTCACATACACTTCTAAAAATTTAAAGATGGGTTGAGCCACTTAAAGGGCTCAACAAATAACAGCATTGTCTCCTCTTCCAGAGATCCTGGTATCAACTACCAGCAAGTATATGATGGACCATCTCAAGTTCCAGGGGATCAGACAGACAGACATACAGACAGAGATATGGATGGAAGGCCTGCCTGGTCTTTCTTTATTTCTTATCCATTTTAAAAAATTTTTATTTATTTATTTCTTTATTTATTTATTTATTTATTTATTTATTTATTAGATATAAATACACTGTAGCTGTCTTCAGACACTCCAGAAGAGGGTGTCAGATTCTGGAGAATCTAAATCCCTCTTAAGGTCTGCATATGATGTACATAAACACAGCCTCACATACACTTCTAAAAATTTAAGGATGGGTGGGGCCACTGAAAGGGCTCAACAATTACCAGCATTGTCTCCTCTTCCAGAGAACCTGGGATCACCTACCAGCAACTATATGGTGGCCCATCTCCAGTTCCAGGGAATCAGACAGAGAGATAGATAGACATATAGAGATAAGGATGACAGGCCTGCCAGGTCTTTCTTTCTTTCTTATCCTTTTTAAAAAATGTTTGTTTATTTATTTATTTATTTATTTATTTATATATTTATTTATTTATGTGTTTATTAGATATAAGTACACATTAGCTGTCTTCAGTCACTTCAGAAGAGGGTGTCAGTTTCTGGAGAATCTAAATCCCTTTTATGATCTGCATATCATGTACATAAACACAGCCTCAGATACTCTTCTAAAAATTTAAAGATGAGTGGGGCCACTGAAAGGGCTCAACAATTAACAGCATTGTCTCCTCTTCCAGAGAACCTGGGTTCAACTACCACCAACTATATGGTGGCCGATCTCCAGTTACAGGAGATCAGACAGACAGACAGACAGACAGACAGAGATAAGGATGGCAGGCCTGCCTGGTCTTTCTTTTTTTCTTATCCTTTTAAAAAATGTTTATTTATTTAATTATTCAGGTATTTATTACATATAAGTATACTGTAGCTGTCTTCAGATACTCCAGAAGAGGGTGTAGGATTCTGGAGAATCTAAATCCCTCTTATGGTCTGCATATGATGTATATAAACACAGCCTCACATATACTTCTAAAAAATTAAAGATGGGTGGGATCACTGGAAGGGCTCAACAATTAACAGCATTGTCTCCTCTCCAGAGAACCTGGGATGAAATACCAGCAACTATATGGTGGCCCATCTCGAGTTCCAGGGTATCAGACAGATGTCAGACAGACAGAGAGACAGACAGAGATAAGAATGGCAGGCCTGCCTGGTCTTTCTTTCTTTCTTATCCTTTTAAAAAAATGTTTAATTATTTATTTATTTATGTATTTATTAGACATCAGTACACTGTAGCTGTCTTTAGACACTCCAGTAGAGGGTGTCAGATTCTGGAGAATCTAAATCCTCTTATAATCTGCATATGATGTACATAAACACAGCCTCAGGTATACTTCTAAAAATTTAAAGAAGTGTGGGGCCACTGAAAGGGCTCAACAATT
The DNA here is from genome assembly GCF_978045245.1 of Mus caroli. NCBI lineage: Eukaryota > Metazoa > Chordata > Mammalia > Rodentia > Muridae > Mus > Mus caroli. The sequence continues at coordinate 218,529 of NW_028227342.1, forward strand.
AAAAGCATTGTCTCCTCTTCCAGAGAACCTTGGATCAACTACCAGCAACTATATGGTGGCCCATCTCCAGTTCCCGGGGATCAGATAGACAGACAGACAGACAGACATAGATATAGATGGAAGGCCTGCCTGGTCTTTCTTTCTTTCTTATCCTTTTTAAAAAAATGTTTATTTATTTATTTCTTTATTTATCTATTTGTTTACTACATATAAGGAGACTGTAGCTGTCTTCAGACACTCCAGAAGAGGGTGTCAGATTCTGGAGAATCTAAATCTCTCTTATGGTCTGCTTATGATGTACATAAACACAGCCTCACATATACCTCTAAATATTTAAAGATGGGTGGGGCCACTGAAAAGGCTCAACAATTAACAGCATTGGGTCCTCTTCCAGAGAACCTGGGATCAACTACCAGCACCTATATGGTGGCCCATCACCAGTTACAGGGGATCAGACAGACAGACAGACAGACAGAGATAAGGATGGCAGGCCAGCCTGGTCTTTCTTTCTTTCTTATCCTTTAAAAAAATGTTTATTTACTTATTTATTTATTTATTTATTTATTTATTTATTTATGTATTTATTAGATATAAGTACAGTGTAGCTGTCCTCTGACACTCCAGTAGAGGGTGTCACATTCTGCAGAATCTAAATCCCTCTTATGGTCTGCATATGATGTACATAAACACAGCCTCACATATACTTCGAAAATTTAAAGAAGGGTGGGGCCACTGAAAAAGCTCAACCAATAACAGCATTGTCTCCTCTTCCAGAGTACCTGGGATCAACTACCAGCAACTATAGTGGCCTAACTCCAGTTCTCAGGGATCAGACAGACAGACAGACAGAGAGAGATAAGGTTGGCACGCCTGCCTGGTCTTTCTTTCTTTCTTATCCTTTTTAAAAAATGTTTATTTAATTATTTATTTATGTATTTATTAGATATAAATACACAGTAGCTGTCTTCAGACACTCCAGAAGAGGGTGTCAGATTCTGGAGAATCTAAATCCCTCTTATGGTCTGCATATGATGTACATAAACAGAGCCTCACATATACTTCTAAAAATTTAAAGATGGGTGGGACCACTGAAAGGTCTCAACAATTAATAGCATTGTCTCCTCTTCCATAGAACCTGGGATCAACTACCAGCAACTATATGGTGGCCCATATCCAGTATCAGAGGATCAGACAGACAGACAGACAGACAGACAGAGATAAGGATGGCAGGCCTGCCAGGTCTTCTTTCTTTCTTATCCTTTTTAAAAAAATTTTAATTATTTATTTATTTATTTATGTATTTATTAGATATAAGTACACTGTAGCTGTCTTCAGACACTCCAGAAGAGGGTGTCAGATTCTGGAGAATCTAAATCCCTCTTATGGTCTGCATATGATGTACTTAAACACAGCCTCACATATACTTCTAAAAATTTAAAGAAGGGTGGGGCCACTGAAAAAGCTCAACAATTAACAGCATTGTCTCCTCTTCCAGAGAACCAGGGAACAACTACCAGCAACTATATGGTGGCCCATCTCCAGTTCTCAGGGATCAGACAGACAGACAAACAGACAGATCTAAGGATGGCAGGCCTGCCGTTTCTTACTTTCTTTCTTTCTTATCCTTTTAAAAAATGTATATTTAATTATTTATTTATGTATTTATTAGATATAAGTACACAGTAGCTGTCTTCAGACACTCCAGAAGAGGGTTTCAGATTCTGGAGAATCTAAATCCCTCTTATGGTCTGCACATGATGTACCTAAACACAGCCTCACATATACTTCTAAAAATTTAAAGATGGGTGGGACCACTGAAAGGGCTCAACAATTAACATCATTGTCTCCTCTTCCAGAGAACCTGGGATCAACTACCAGCAACTATATGGTGGCCCATCTGCAGTTCCAGGGGATCAGACAGTCAGACAGACAGACAGAGATAAGGATGGCATGCCTGCCTGGTCTTTCTTTCTTACTTATCCTGTTTTAAAAAAGTTTATTTATTTATTTTTTTATTTATTTATTTATTTATTTATATATTTATGTATTTATTATATATAAGTACACAGTAGCTGTCTTCAGACACTCCAGAAGAGGGTGTCAAATTCAGGAATATCTAAATCCCTCTTATGGTCTACATATGATGTACATAAACACAGACTCACATATACTTCTAAAAATTTAAAGATGGGTGGGGCCACTGAAAAGGCTCAACAATTAACAGCATTGAGTCCTCTTCCAGAGAACCTGGGATCAACTACCAGCACCTATATGGTGGCCCATCTCCAGTTCCAGGGGATCAGACAGACAGATAGACAGACAGAGATAAGGATGGCAGGCCTGCCTGGTCTTTCTTTCTTTCTCATCCTTTAAAAAATGTATATTTACTTATTTATTTATTTATTTATTTATTTATTTATTTATTAGATATAAGTACACTGTAGCTGTATTCTGACACTCCAGTAGAGGGTGTCACATTCTGCAGAATCTAAATCCCTCTTATGGTCTGCATATGATGTACATAAACACAGCCTCACATATACTTCAAAAATTTAAAGAAGGGTGGGGCCACTGAAAAAGCTCAACAATTAACAGCATTGTCTCCTCTTCCAGAGTACCTGGGATCAACTACCAGCAACTATATAGTGGCCCATCTCCAGTTCTCAGGGATCAGACAGACAGACAGACAGACAGAGATAAGGATGGCAGGCCTGCCTGGTCTTTCTTTCTTTCTTATCCTTTTTAAAAAATGTTTATTTAATTATTTATTTATGTATTTATTAGATATAAGTACACAGTAGCTGTCTTCAGACACTCCAGAAGAGGGTGTCAGATTCTGGAGAATCTAAATCCCTCTTATGGTCTGCATATGATGTACATAAACACAGCCTCACATATACTTCTAAAAATTTAAAGATGGTTGGGACCACTTAAAGGGCTCAACAATTAACATCATTGTTTCCTCTTCCAGAGAACCTGGGATCAACTACCAGCAACTATATGGTGGCCCATCTGCAGTTCCAGGGGATCAGACAGACAGACAGACAGATAGAGATAAGGATGGCAGGCCTGCCTGGTCTTTCTTTCTTTCTTATCCTTTAAAAAAATGTTTATTTATTTATGTATTTATTATATATAAGTACACTGTAGCTGTCTACAGACACTCCAGAAGAGTGTGTCAGATTCTAGAGAATCTAAATCCCTCTTATGGTCTGTGTATGATGTACATAAACACAGCCTCACATATACTGAGCTGAGGTGTCACAGGCCAACTGCTGGAATTTCTGAGTACCACCTAGAGAGACAAAAGCTATGCTGTGGTTGTTTAATTTATGTATTTTATTATTTCTATTTGTTGTTTTGTTTTGTTTTATTTCTTTTTAGAGAAGGCCTCAGTCTGTAGTTCTGGCTGACCCAGGACTGCCTACCTGTGTTAATTAGGGTTTCACAGCTGAGAACAGACACCAAGAGCAAGGTAAGGCTTAGAAAACCCGACCTTCAGGGGTGGCTCAAGCTCTTTATGAGAGCACTCTGTAGGCAGAGGCAGTCAGTTTCTGAGTTCGAGGCCACCCTGGTGAAAGACATGGTTAGGCAGGGCTAGGGTAGGCTAGGGTAGGCTAGGGTAGGCTAGGGTAGGCTAGGGTAGGCTAGGGTAGGCTAGGGTAGGCTAGGGTAAGCTAGGGTAGGCTAGGGTAGGCTAGGGTAGGCTAGGCCAGGGTGAGAAGAAAGAAAGAACGAAGGAAGGAAAGAACGAACTGAAAGAAAGGAAGGAAAGAAAAAAATTTTTATAAAAAGTGTTAAAGTTTTTAAAAATTAAAAAAAAAAAATACCAGATCACCATCACACAGCATTGGCTGTCTTCAGGTGTATCCTTTCAGCCTCCAAAACAAAAAGCAATGGCTGGCTGTCTTCAGGTGTATCCTATTCTCCAGTCTTATTTCCAACCTAAGAGCTGGGCTGAGCTGCCTCATTATGTAATTGCAAACCTTCCTTGGTTTGTCTTTTCCATTTCTAAGACTAACAGGCCTTTTTCTATTTAGAGAATATGCTCATGACTGTACTTTAGATATAGTAAATATAACTGTTGCTTATAAAACTTGTTTTCTAGGAATTTTTAAAGGGCAATGGGAGAGTTTATTTTTTAAAAATATTTTGCATTTATTTATTTGTGTGAGTGATGAAGCTCAGGTCTTCAAACTCGTCAGGAGGTATGATTACCTCCCCTCTCTCTCAACCCCTCTCTCTCCTCTCTCAATGATTGTGTAAGAATGTTTTGCATGTGTATGCTGTGCCCACAGACTCCAGAACAGAGTATTAGATCCCCTGGAACTGGAGATGGGCCACCATATATAATACTGGTAATTGAGCCCAGGTTCTCTGGAAGAGGAGACAATGCTCTTAATTGTTGAGCCCTCTCTGTAGCCACATCTTTCTTTTTTTTTTTTTTTTTTGATTATATGTGAGGCTGTGTTTATATACATCATATGCAGACAATAAGAATGATTTAGATTCTTCAGAATCTGACACCCTCTTCTGGACTGTCTGAAGATAGCTACAGCATACTTAAATATAATAAATAAATAAATCTTTAAAAAGAAAAGGAAAAGTAAAAAAGAAAGAACAGGCCTGCCATATGCATGTTCATAGAGGAAAATGGAAGAGACCCCAATCTAACCTCAGCAGGGTGCTTCCTTCTGGATGGTAGCTCACAGTTTCATCCCAGCAAGACAGGCAAATCACTGAGTTCAAGGACAGTAAGGTTCAGGACAGCCAAGGTTAGGAAGGAAAAGGGTCTATGTTGAGAATACAAACCTACAAAACAACAACTAGGAAAAAGAAGTGACAGTGTAACTTGGGGTAGGGTACCAACAAGAGAAAGCTTTCTGTTACCACTTACAAACACCAGTAGCCTTGCACCCTTCTGCCCAGGTCCCTGCCTTCCTTTCTAGGAATTCTAAGGATGCCAGGGGGTGGGGGAATCCAGATTAACTTTTTAATAACAAAGACTTGGTCTTTGATGTCTAGAGGAAGCCCTTCTCAGTGCCTTTAACTACCACTGAACTTTCAGGGCTGTGACTCAACTGTAACAAGGAACAGAGCTAAGAACCTGCAGCCTTTGAAAACAACTATTTTTTTAAAGTGGGGGACACAAATCAGCAGTAGAACCCCTCAGGTTCAGCCATAATACTTGTTAGGGAAACAGCCTCAATGTCCGGAGCTGAGGTCTCATGGGTGAACTGCTTCAAACTCTGAGTATCATTGAAAGAAAGAAAAGATATCATGTGGTTGCTTAATGTATTTATTTTATTATTTCTATTTTTTTGTTTTCTTTTGTTTTGTTTTAGAAAAGGCCTCAGTCTGTAGCTATGGCTGACCTAGGACAGACTACATGTGTTAATTAGGGTTTCACAGTTGAGAAACAGACCATACCTATGTAAGACTTAGAAAACCAAACAGTCAGTGGTGGCTCGAGCTCTTAATGAGAGCACTCTGGAGGCAGAGGCAGTCAGTTTCTGAGTTCGAGGCCAGCCTGGTTAAAGACAGGGATAGGCAGGGCTAGGCAAGGCAGGGCTGGGCTAGGCTAGGCTAGGCAAGGGGCTGGGCTAGGCAAGGCAAGGGGCTAGGCTAGGCAACTCAAGGGGCTAGGCAAGACAGACAGACAGAGAGAAAGACAGACAAGGATGGAAGCCTGCCTGGTTTTTCTTTCTTTCTTATCTCTTTTAAAAAATGTATATTTATTTATTTATTTATTTATTTATTTATTTATGTATTTATTAGATATAAGTACACTGTAGCTGTCTTCAGACACTCCAGAAGAGGGTATCAGATTCTGGAGAATATAAATCCCTCTTATGGTCTACATACAATGTACATAAACACAGCCTCACATATGCTTCTAAAAATTTAAAGATGTGTGGGGCCACTGAAAGGGCTCAACAATTAACAGCATTGTCTCCTCTTCCAGAGAACCTGGGATAAACTACCAGCAACTATATGGTGGCCCATCTCCAGTTCCAGGGGATCAGACAGACAGACAGACAGACAGAGATAAGGATGGCAGGCCTGCTGGTCTTTCTTTTTTTCTTATCCTTTTTAAAAAATGTTTATTTCTTTATTTCTTTATTTCTTTCTTTCTTTCTTTCTTTCTTTCTTTCTTTATTTATTTATTTATTTATTTATTTATTTATGTTTTTATTAGATATAAGTACACTTTAGCTGTCTTCAGACACTCCAGAAGAGGGTGTCAGATTCTGGAGAATCTAAATACCTCTTATGGTCTGCATATGATGTACATAAACACAGCCTCACATATATTTCTAAAAATTTAAAGATGTGTGGGGCCACTGAAAGGGCTCAACAATTAACAGCATTGTCTCCTCTTCCAGAGAACCTGGATCAACTACCAGCAACTATATGGTGGCCCATCTCCAGTTCCAGGGGATCAGACAGACAGACAGACAGAGATAAGGATGGAAGGCCTGCCTGGACTTTCTTTCTTTATTATCCTTATTTAAAAATGTTTATTTGTTTATTTATGTATTTATTAGATATAAGTACACTGTAGCTGTCTTCAGACACTCCAGAAGAGGGTGTCAGGTGCTGGAGAATCTAAATCCCTCTTATGGTCTGCATATGATATACATAAACACAGCCTCACATATACTTCTAAAAATTTAAAGATGGGTGGGGCGACTAAAAGGGATCAACAATTAACAGCATTGTCTCCTCTTCCATAGAACCTGGGATCAACAACCAGCAATTATATGGTGGCCCATCTCCAGTTCCAGGGGATCAGACAGACACACAGACAGACAGACAGAAATAAGGATGGCAGGCCTGCCTGGTCTTTCTTTCTTTCTTATCATTTTAAAAAAGGTTTATTTATTTATTTATGTATTATTAGATATAAGTACACTGTAGCTATCTTCAGACACTCCAGAAGAGGGTGTCAGATTCTGGAGATTCTAAATCCCTCTTATGGTCTGCATATGATGTACATAAACACAGCCTCACATATGCTTCAAAAGTTTAAAGAAGGGTCGGGCCACTGAAAAAGCTCAACAATTAACAGCATTGTCTCCTCTTCCAGAGAACCTGGGATCAACTACCAGCAACTATATGATGTCCCATCTCCAGTTCTCAGGGATCAGACAGACAGACAGACAGACAGAGCTAAGGATGGCAGGCCTGCCTTTTCTTTCTTTCTTATCCTTTTGAAAAATGTATATTTAATTATATATTTATGTATTTATTAGATATAAGTACACAGTAGCTCTCTTCAGACACTCCAGAAGAGGGTTTCAGATTCTGGAGAATCTAAATCCCTCTTATGGTCTACATATGATGTACATAAACACAGCCTCACATATACTTCTAAAAAATTAAAGATGGGTGGGACCACTGAAAGGGCTCAACAATTAACATCATTGTCGCCTCTTCCAAAGAACCTGAGATCAACTACCAGCAACTATATGGTGGCCCATCTGCAGTTCCAGGGGATCAGACAGACAGACAGACAGACAGAGATGAGGATGGCAGGCCTGCCTGGTTTTTCTTTCTTACTTATCCTGTTTAAAAAATGTTTATTTATTATTTATTTATTTATTTATATATTTATGTATTTATTACATATAAGTATACAGTAGCTGTCTTCAGACACTCCAGAAGAGGGTTTCAAATTCAGGAAAATCTAAATCCCTCTTATTGTCTGCATATGATGTACATAAACACAGACTCACATATACTTCTAAAAATTTAAAGATGGGTGGGGCCACTGAAAGGGCTCAACAATTAAGAGCATTGTCTCCTCTTCAAGAAAACCTGGGATCAACTACCAGCACCTTCATGGTGGCCCATGTCCAGTTCCAGGGGTTCAGACAGACAGACAGACAGACAGAGATAAGGATGGCAGGCGTGCCTGGTCTTTCTTCTTTCTTATCCTTTAAAAAAAATGTTTATTTATTTATTTGTTTATTTATTTATTTATTTATTTTTGTATTTATTAGATATAAGTACACTGTAGCTGTCTTCAGACACTCCAGAAGAGGGTGTCATATTCTAGAGAATTTAAATCACTCTTATGGTCTGCATATGATGTACATAAATTCAGCCTCACATTTACTTCTAAAAATTTAAAGATGGGTGTAGCCACTGAAAGGTCTGAATAATTAACATCATTGTCTCCTCTTCCAGAGAACCTGGGAAAAACTACCAGCAATTATATGGTGGCCCATATCCAGTTCCAGAGGATCAGACAGAAAGACAGACAGACAGAGATAAGGATGGCAGGCCTGCCTGATTTTACTTTCTTTCTTATCCTTTTTAAAAAATGTTTATTTATTTATTAATTTATTTATTTATGTATTTATTAGATATAAGTACACTGTAGTTGTCTTCAGACACTCCAGTAGAGGGTGTCAGATTCTGAAGAATCTAAAACCATCTTATGGTCTTCATATGATGTACATAAACACAGCCTCAGATATAATTCTAAAAATTTAATGAAGGGTGGGGCCACTGAAAGGTCTCAACAATTAACAGCATTGTCTCCTCTTCCAGAGAAACTTGGATCAACTACCAGTAATTATATGGTGGCTCATCTCCAGTTCCCAGGGATCAGACAGACAGACAGACAGACAAACAGACAGACAGACAGAGATTAGGATGGCAGGCCTGCCTGGTCTTTCTTTCTTTCTTATCCTTTTTAAAAAATGTTTATTTATTTATTTATTTATTTTTATTTATTTATTTATTAGATATAGGTACACTGTAGCTGTCTTCAGACACTCCAGTAGAGGGTGTTAGGATCTGGAGAATCTGAATCCCTCTTATGGTCTGCATATGATGTACATAAACACAGCCTCACATATACTTCTAAAAATTTAAAGAAGGGTGGGGCCACTCTCAAAGCTCAACAATTAACAGCATTGTCTCCTCTTACAGAGTACCTGGGATCAACTACCAGCAACTATATGGTGGCCCATCTCCAATTCCCAGGGATTAGACATAGAGACAGACAGACAGACAGACAGACAGAGATAAGGATGGCAGGCCTGCCTGGTCTTTCTTTCTTTCTTATCCTTTTTAAAAAATGTTTATTTAATTATTTATTTATGTATTTATTAGATATAAGTACACTGTAGCTGTCTTCAGACACTCCAGAAGAGGGTGTCAGATTCTGGAGAATCTAAATCCCTCTTATGACCTGCATATGATGTACATAAACACAGACTCACATATACTTCTAAAAATTTAAAGATGTTTGGAAACACTGAGAGCGCTCAACAATTAACAGCATTGTCTCCTCTTCCAGAGAACCTGGGATAAACTACCAGCACCTATATGGTGGCCCATCTCCAGTTCCAGTGGATCAGACAGACAGACAGACAGACAGAGAGACAAAGATAAGGATGGCAGGCCTGCCTGGTCTTTCTTTATTTCTTATCCTTTTTAAAAAAATGTTTGTTTATTTACTTATTTATTTATTTATGTATTTTTTAGATATAAGTACACTGTAGCTGTCTTCAGACACTCCAGAAGAGGGTGTCAGATTCTGGCGAATCTAAATCCCTCTTATGGTCTGCATATGATGTACATAAACACATCCTCACATATACTTCTAAAAATTTAAAGATGGGTGGGACCACTGAAAGGGCTCAACAATTACCATCACTGTCTCCACTTCCAGAGAACCTGGGATCAACTACCAGCAACTATATAGTGGCCCACCTCCAGTTCTAGGGGATCAGACAAACTGTCAGACAGACAGACAGACAGACAGAGATAAGGATGGCAGGCCTGCCTGGTCTTACTTTCTTTCTTATCCTGTTTAAATAATGTTTATTTATTTATATATTTATTTATTTATTTATTTATTTATTTATTCATTAGATATAAGTACAATGTAGCTGTCTTCAGACACTCCAGAAGAGGGTGTCAGATTCTGGAGTATCTAAATCCCTCTTATGGTCTGCATATGATGTACATAAACACAGTCTCACATATACATCTAAAAATTTAAGGATGGGTGAGAGCAATGAAAGGGCTCAACAATTAACAGCATTGTCTCCTCTTCCAGAGAACCTGGGATCAACTACCAGCAACTATATGGTGGCCCATCTCCAGTTCCAGGGGATCAGACAGACACACAGACAGACAAAGATAAGGATGGCAGGCCTGCCTGGTCTTTCTTTCTTTCTTGTCCTTTTTAAAAAATGTTTATTTATTTATGTATTTATTATATATAAGTACACTCTAGCTGTCTACAGACACTCCAGAAGAGGGTGTCAGATTCTGAAGAATCTAAAACCATCTTATGGTCTGCATATGATGTACATAAACACAGCCTCAGATATACTTCTAAAAATTTAAAGATGGGTGGGGCCACTGAAAGGGCTCAACAATTAACAGCATTGTCTCCTCTTCCAGAGAACCTGGGATCAACTACCAGCAACTATATGGAGGCCTATCTCCAGTTCCAAAGGATCATGTAGAGAGACAGACAGACAGAAAGAGATAAGGATGGCAGGCTTGCCAGGTCTTTCTTTCTTTCTTATCCTTTTTAAAAAATGTTTATTTATTTATTTATTCATGTATTTATTAGATATAAGTACACTGTAGCTATCTTCAGACACTCCAGAAGAGGGTGTCAGTTTCTGGAGCATCTAAATCCCTCTTATGGTCTGCATATGATGTACATAAACACAGCCTTACATACACTTCTAAAAATTTAAAGATGGGTGGGGCCATTGAAAGGGCTCAACAATTAACAGCATTGTCTCCTCTTCCAGAGAAACTCTGATCAACTACCAGCAACTATATGGTGGCCAATTTCCAGTTCCAGGGGATCAGAAAGACAGACAGACAGTCAGAGATAAGGATGGCAGGCCTGCCTGGTCTTTCTTTCTTTTTTATCCTTTTGAAAAAATGTTTACTTATTTATTTATTTATTTATTTATTTATTTATTTATGTATTTATTTATTTATTTATTTAGATATAAGTACACTGTAGCTGTCTTCAGACACTCCAGAAGTGGGTGTCAGATTCTGGAGAATCTAAATACCTCTTATGGTCTACATATGATGTACATAAACACAGCCTCACAATTAATTCTAAAAATTTAAAGATGAGTGGGGCCACTGAAAGCGCTCAACAATTAACAGCATTGTCTCCTCTTTCAGAGAACCTGGGATCAACTACCAGCAACTATATGGTGGCCCATATCCAGTAACAGAGGATCAGACAGACAGACAGACAGACAGACAGACAGATATATGGATGGCAAGCCTGCCAGGTCTTTCTTTCTTTCTTTCTTATTCTTTTAAAAAATGTTTAATTATTTATTTATTTATTTATTTATTTATGTATTTATTAGATATAAGTACACTGTAGCTGTCTTCAGACACTCAGGAAGAGGGTGTCAGATTCTGGAGAATCTAAATCCCTCCTATGGTCTGCATATGATGTACATAAACACAGCCTCACATATGCTTCAAAAATTTAAAGAAGGGTGGGGCCACTGAAAATGCTCAACAATTAACAGCATTGTCTCCTCTTCCAGAGAACCTGGGATCAACTACCAGCAACTATATGGTGTCCCATCTCCAGTTCTCAGGGATCAGACAGACAGACAGAAAGAGATAAGGATGGCAGGCCTGTCTTTTCTTTCTTTCTTTATTATCCTTTTAAAAATGTTTATTTATTTATTTATTTATTTATTTATTTATTTATTTATTTATTTATATATTTATGTATTTATTAGATATAAGTACACAGTAGCTGTCTTCAGACACTCCAGAAGAGGGTGTCAAATTCAGGAAAATCTAAAACTCTCTTATGGTCTGCATATGATGTACATAAACACAGACTCATATACTTCTAAAAATTTAAAGATGGGTGGGGCCACTGAAAGGGCTCAACAATTAACAGCATTGTCTCCTCTTCCTGAGAACCTGGGATCAACTACCAGCACCTATATGGTGGCCCATCTCCAGTTCCAGGGGTTCAGACAGACAGACAGACAGACAGAGATAAAGATGGCAGGCCTGCCTGGTCTTTCTTTCTTATCCTTTAAAAAAATGTTTATTTATTTATTTATTTATTTATTTATTTATTTATTTATTTATTTATTAGATATAAGTACATTGTAGCTGTCTGCAGACACTCCAGAAGAGGGTGTCAGATTCTGGAGAATCTAAATCCCTCTTATGGTCTGCATATGATGTACATAATTACAGCCTCACATTTACTTCTAAAAATTTAAAGATGGGTGGGTCCACTGAAAGGGCTGAACAATTAACAGCATTGTCTCCTCTTCTAGAGAACCTGGGAAAAACTACCAGCAAATTTATGGTGGCACATATTCAGTTCCAGAGGATGAGACAGACAGACAGACAGACAGACAGAGATAAGGATGGCAGGCCTGCCTGATTTTACTTTCTTTCTTATCCTTTTTAAAAAATGTTTATTTATTTATTATTTTATTTATTTATGTATTTATTAGATATAAGTACACTGTAGCTGTCTTTAGACACTCCAGTAGAGGGTGTCAGATTCTGAAGAATCTAAAACCATCTTATGGTCTGCATATGATGTACATAAACACAGCCTCAGATATACTTCTAAAAATTTAAAGATGGGTGGGGCCACTGAAAGGGCTCAACAATTAACAGCATTGTCTCCTCTTCCAGAGAACCTGGGATCAACTACCAGCAACTATATGGTGGCTCATCTCCAGTTCCCAGGGATAAAACAGACAGACAGACAGACAAACAGAGATATGGATGGCAGGCCTGCCTGGTCTTTCTTTTTTTCTTATTCTTTTTAAAAAATGTTTATTTATTTATTTATTTATTTATTTATTTATTTATTTATTAGATATAAGTACACTGTAGCTGTCTTCAGGCACTCCAGAAGAGGGTGTCAGATTCTGGAGAATCTAAATCCCTCTTATGGCCTGCATATGATGTACGTAAACAGAGCCTCACATACAGTTCTAAATGTTTAAAGATGGTTGGGGCCTTTGAAAGGGCTCAAGAATGAACAGCATTGTCTCCTCTTCCAGAGTACCTCGGATCACCTACCAGCAACTATATGGTGGCCCATCTCCAGTTCCAGGGGATCAGACAGACAGACAGACAGTGAGAGATAAGGATGGCAGGCCTGCATTGTCTTTCTTTTTTTCTTATTATTTTGAAAAAATGTTTACTTATTTATTTATTTATTTATTTATTTATTTATTTATTTACTTATTTATTAGATATAAGTACACTGTAGCTGTCTTCAGCCACTCCAGAAGAGGGTGTCAGATTCTGGAGAAATAAATCCCTCTTATGACCTGCATATGATGTTCATAAAAACAGACTCACATATACTTTTAAAAATTTAAAGATGTGTGGGGACACTGAGAGGGCTCAACAATTAACAGCATTGTCTCCTCTTCCAGAGAACCTGGGATAAACTACCAGCACCTATATGGTGGTCCAACTCCAGTTCCAGTGGATCAGACAGACAGACAGACAGAGAGACAGAGATATGGATGGCAGGCCTGCCAGGTCTTTCTTTCTTTCCTATTCTTTTAAAAAATGTTTATTTATTTATTTATTTATGTATTTATTAGATATAAGTACACTGTAGCTGTCTTCAGACACTCCAGAAGAGGGTATCTCATTCTGGAGAATCTAAATCCCTCCTATGTTCTGCATTGATGTACATAAACACAGCCTCACATATGCTTCAAAAATTAAAGAACGGTGGGGCCACTGAAAAAGCTCAACAATTAACAGCATTGTCTCCTCTTCCAGAGTACCTGGGATCAACTACCAGCAACTATATAGTGGCCCATCTCCAGTTCTCAGGGATCAGACCGACAGACAGACAGACAGACAGAGATAAGGATGGCAGGCCTGCCAGGTCTTCTTTCTTTCTTATCCTTTTAAAAAAATGTTTGTTTATTTATTTATTTATTTATTTATTTATTTATTTATGTATGTATGTATGTATTTATTCGATATAAGTACACTGTAGCTGTCTTCAGACACTCCAGAAGAGGGTGTCAGATTCTGGAGATCTAAATCCCTCTTATGGTCTGCATATGATGTACATAAACACAGACTCACATTTACTTCTAAAAATTTAAAGATGGGTGGGGCCACTGAAAAGGCTCAACAATTAACAGCATTGGGTCCTCTTCCAGAGAACCTGGGATCAACTACCAGCACCTATATGGTGGCCCATCTCCAGTTCCAGGGGTTCCGACAGACAGACAGACAGATAGAGATAAGGATGGCAGGCCTGCCTGTTCTTTCTTTCTTTTTTATCCTTTAAAAAAATGTTTATTTACTTATTTATTTATTTATTTATTTATTCATTTATGTATTTACTAGATATAAGTACACTGTAGCTGTCTTCTGACACTCCAGTAGAGGGTGTCACATTCTGCAGAATCTAAATCCCTCTTATGGTCTGCATATGATGTACATAAACACAGCCTCACATATACTTCAAAAATTTAAAGAAGGGTGGGGCCACTGAAAAAGCTCTACAAGTAACAGCATTGTCTCCTCTTCCAGAGTACCTGGGATCAACTACCAGCAACTATATAGTGGCCCATCTCCAGTTCTCAGGGATCAGACAGACAGACAGACAGACAGACAGAGATAAGGATGGCAGGCCTGCCTGGTCTTTCTTTCTTTCTTATCCTTTTTAAAAAATGTTTATTTAATTATTTATTTATGTATTTATTAGATATAAGTACACAGTAGCTGTCTTCAGACACTCCAGAAGAGGGTGTCAGATTCTGGAGAATCTAAATCCCTCTTATGGTCTGCATATGATGTACATAAACACAGCCTCACATATACTTCTAAAAATTTAAAGATGGGTAGGACCACTGAAAGGGCTCAACAATTAACATCATTGTCTCCTCTTCCAGAGAACCTGGGATCAACTACCAGCAACTATATGGTGGCCCATCTGCAGTTCCAGGGGATCAGACAGACAGACAGACAGACAGACAGAGATAAGGATGGCAGGCCTGCCTGGTCTTTCTTTCTTTCTTATCCTTTAAAAAATGTTTATTTATTTATGTATTTATTATATATAAGTACACTGTAGCTGTCTACAGACACTCCAGAAGAGTGTGTCAGATTCTAGAGAATCTAAATCCCTCTTATGGTCTGTGTATGATGTACATAAACACAGCCTCACATATACTGAGCTGAGGTGTCACAGGCCAACTGCTGGAATTTCTGAGTACCACCTAGAGAGAGAAAACCTATGCTGTGGTTGTTTAATTTATGTATTTTATTATTTCTATTTGTTGTTTTGTTTTGTTTTATTTGTTTTTAGAGAAGGCCTCAGTCTGTAGCTCTGGCTGACCCAGGACTGCCTACCTGTGTTAATTAGGGTTTCACAGCTGAGAACAGACACCAAGAGCAAGGTAAGGTTTAGAAAACCCGACCTTCAGGGGTGGCTCAAGCTCTTAATGAGAGCACTCTGTAGGCAGAGGCAGTAAGTTTCTGAGTTCGAGGCCACCCTGGTGAAAGACAGGGTTAGGCAGGGCTAGGGTGGGCTATAGGGTAGGCTATAGGGTAGGCTATAGGGTAGGCTATAGGGTAGGCTAGGGGAAAGAAAAGAAAGAAAGAAAGAAAGAAAAAGAAAGAAAGAAAAAGAAAGAAAGAAAGAAAAAGAAAGAAAGAAAAAGAAAGAAAGAAAAAGAAAGAAAGAAAGAAAAAGAAAGAAAGAAAAAGAAAGAAAGAAAAAGAAAGAAAGAAAAAGAAAGAAAGAAAAAGAAAGAAAGAAAAAGAAAGAAAAAGAAAGAAAAAGAAAGAAAAAGAAAGAAAAAGAAAGAAAAAGAAAGAAAAAGAAAGAAAAAGAAAGAAAGAAAAAGAAAGAAAAAGAAAGAAAGAAAAAGAAAGAAAAAGAAAGAAAAAGAAAGAAAGAAAGAAAGAAAGAAAGAAAGAAAGAAAGAAAGAAAGAAAGAAAAATACCAGATCACCATCACACAGCATTGGCTGTCTTCAGGTGTATCCTTTCAGCCTCCAAAACAAAAAGCAATGGCTGGCTGTCTTCAGGTGTATCCTATTCTCCAGTCTTATTTCCAACCTAAGAGCTGGGCTGAGCTGCCTCATTATGTAATTGCAAACCTTCCTTGTTTTGTCTTTTCCATTTCTAAGACTAACAGGCCTTTTTCTATTTAGAGAATATGCTCATGACTGTACTTTAGATATAGTAAATATAACTGTTGCTTATAAAACTTGTTTTCTAGGAATTTTTAAAGGGCAATGGCAGAGTTTATTTTTTAAAAATATTTTGCATTTATTTATTTGTGTGAGTGATGAAGCTCAGGTCTTCAAACTCGTCAGGAGGTATGATTACCTCCCCTCTCTCTCAACCCCTCTCTCTCCTCTCTCAATGATTGTGTAAGAATGTTTTGCATGTGTATGCTTTGCCCACAGACTCCAGAACAGAGTATTAGATCCCCTGAAACTGGAGATGGGCCACCATATATAATACTGGTAATTGAGCCCAGGTTCTCTGGAAGAGGAGACAATGCTCTTAATTGTTGAGCCCTCTCTGTAGCCACATCTTTCTTTTTTTTTTTTTTTGAGTATATGTGAGGCTGTGTTTATATACATCATATGCAGACAATAAGAATGATTTAGATTCTTCAGAATCTGACACCCTTTTCTGGACTGTCTGAAGATAGCTACAGCATACTTAAATATAATAAATATATAAATCTTTAAAAAGAAAAGGAAAAGTAAAAAAGAAAGAACAGGCCTGCCATATGCATGTTCATAGAGGAAAATGGAAGAGACCCCAATCTAACCTCAGCAGGGTGCTTCCTTCTGGATGGTAGCTCACAGTTTCATCCCAGCAAGACAGGCAAATCACTGAGTTCAAGGACAGTAAGGTTCAGGACAGCCAAGGTTAGGAAGGAAAAGGGTCTATGTTGAGAATACAAACCGACAAAACAACAACTAGGAAAAAGAAGTGACAGTGTAACTTGGGGTAGGGTACCAACAAGAGAAAGCTTTCTGTTACCACTTACAAACAGCAGTAGACTTGCACCCTTCTGCCCAGGTCCCTGCCTTCCTTTCTAGGAATTCTAAGGATGCCAGGGGGTGGGGCAATCCAGATTAACTTTTTAATAACAAAGACTTGGTCTTTGATGTCTAGAGGAAGCCCTTCTCAGTGCCTTTAACTACCACTGAACTTTCAGGGCTGTGACTCAACTGTAACAAGGAACAGGGCTAAGAAACTGCAGCCTTTGAAAACAACTATTTTTTTAAAGAGGGGGACACAAATCAGCAGTAGAACCCCTCAGGTTCAGCCATAATACATGTTAGGGAAACAGCCTCAATGTCCGGAGCTGAGGTCTCATGGGTGAACTGCTTCAAGCTCTGAGTATCATTGAAAGAAAGAAAAGTTATCATGTGGTTGCTTAATTTATTTATTTTATTATTTCTATTTTTTGTTTTCTTTTGTTTTGTTTTAGAAAAGGCCTCAGTCTGTAGCTATGGCTGACCTAGGACAGACTACATGTGTTAATTAGGGTTTCACAGCTGAGAAACAGACCATACCTATGTAAGACTTAGAAAACCCAACAGTCAGTGGTGGCTTGAGCTCTTAATGAGAGCACTCTGGAGGCAGAATCAGTCAGTTTCTGAGTTCGAGGCCAGCCTGGTTAAAGACAGGGATAGGCAGGGCTAGGCAAGGCAGGGCTGGGCTAGGCTAGGCAAGGCAAGGGGCTAGGCAAGACAGACAGACAGAGAGAAAGACAGACAAGGATGGAGGCCTGCCTAGTTTTTCTTTCTTTCTTATCCCTTTTAAAAAATGTTTATTTATTTATTTATTTATTTATTTATTTATTTATTTATTTATGTATTTATTAGATATAAGTACACTGTAGCGGTCTTCAGACACTCCAGGAGAGGGTGTCAGATTCTGGAGAATCTAAATCCCTCTTACCATCTGCATATGATGTATATAAACACAGCCTCACATTTTCTTCTAAAAATTTAAAGATGGGTGTGGCTTGGAATAAGATGAGTAACCCTGAAAAAGTCAAAAATTGAAAAATCACACTGTAGGACTTGGAATATGGTGAGAAACCCTGAAAAAGTCGAAAAATGAGAAAATCATGCAGGAGTACCTGCAATATGGTGAGAAACACTGAAAAAGTCTTAAAATGAGAATATCACACTCTAGGATTTGGAATATGGTGAGAAACTCTGAAAATATCAAAAAATGAGAAAATCATGCAGTAGGACCCAGAATATGGTGAGAAACCCTGAAAAAAAGTCAAAAAAATAAGAAAATCACGCAGTAGGACCTGGAAGCTGGTGAGAAACCCTGAAAAAGTCGAAAAATGAGAAAATCATGCAGTAGTACCTGCAATATGGTGAGAAACACTGAAAAAGTCTTAAAATGAGAATATCACACTCTAGGATTTGGAATATGGTGAGAAACTCTGAAAATGTCGAAAAATGAGAAAATCATGCAGTAGGACACAGAATATGGTGAGAAACCCTGAAAAAAAGTCAAAAAATAAGAAAATCACGCAGTAGGACCTGGAAGCTGGTGAGAAATCCTGAAAAAGTCGAAAAATGAGAAAATCAATCTGTAGGATCTGGATATGTTGAGAAACCCTGAAAAATTCGAAAAATGAGAAAATCACACTGTAGGACTTGGAATATGGTGAGAAACCCTGAAAAAGTCAAAAAATGAGAAAATAACACTGTAGTACCTTGAATATGGTTAGAAAACACTGAAAAAGTCGAAAAATGAGAAAATCACGCAGTGGGACCTGGGATTTGGTGAGAAACACTGAAAAAGTCTTAAAATAGAAAATCACACTGTAGTACTTGGAATATTATGAAAAATACTGAAAAAGTCTTAAAATGAGAAAATCACACCGTAGGACCTGGAATATGGTGAGAAACCCTGAAAAAGTCAAAAAATGAGAAAAATCACACTGTAGTACATGGAATATGGTGAGAAACTCTGAAAAAGTCGCAAATTAGAAAATGACAGTGTAGGACCTGGAATATGTTGAGAAAACCTGAAATATTCGAAAAATGAGAAAATGACAATGTAGAACCTGGAATACCTTAAGAAACCCTGAAAAAGTTAAAAAATGAGAAAAGGACACTCTAGGACTGGAATATGGTGAGAAACCCTGAAACATCGAAAAATGAGAAAATCATGAAGTAGGACCCAGAATATGGTGAGAAATCCTGAAAAAAGTCGAAAAATGAGAAAATCACGCAGTAGGACCTGGAAGCTGGTGAGAAACCCTGAAAAAGTCGAAAAATGAGAAAATCAAACTGTAGGACCTGGAATATGTTGAGAAACCCTGAAAAATACGAAAAAGGCAAAAATCACACTCTAGGACTTGGAATATGATGAGAAACCGTGAAAAAGTCAAAAAATGAAAAAATCACACTTTAGTACCTGGAATATGGTGAGAAACACTAAAAAAGTATTAAAATGAGAAAATCACCCAGTAGGACCTCGAATGTGGTGAGAAACCCTGAAACAGTCGAAAAATAAGAAAATCAAACTTGTAGTACATGCAATATGGTGACAAACCCTGAAAAAGTCGAAAAATGAGAATATCACACTCTAGGACTTGGAATATGATGAGAAACCCTGAAAAAGTCAAAAAATGAGAAAATCACACTGTAGGACTTGGAATATGGTGAGAAACCCTGAAAAATTCGAAAAATGAGAAAATCATGCACTAGGACCCAGAATATGATGAGAAAAACAGAAAAAGTCTTAAAATGAGAAAATCACACTGTAGGACCTGGAATATGGTAAGAAACCCTGAAAATGTCGAAAAATGAGAATATGACACTGTAGGAGCTGGAATATGGTGAGAAGTCATGAAAAAGTCAAAAAAAAAAAAAAAAGAAATACACACTTGTAGGACTTGCAATATGGTGAGAGACCCTGAAAAAGTCTTAAAATGAGAAAATCACACTGTAGGACTTGGGATATGGTGAGAAACCCTGAAAAAGTCGAAAAATGAGAAAATCACACTGAAGGAACTGGAATATGCTGAGAATCCCTGAAAAATTCGAAAACTGCGAAAATCACACTCTAGGACTTGGAATATGATGAGAAACCCAGAAAAAGTCAAAAAATGAGAAAATCACACTGTAGGACTTGGAATATGGTGAGAAACCCTGAAAAAGTCGAAAAATGAGAAAATCAAATTGTAGGAACTGGAATATGCTGAGAATCCCTGAAAAATTTGAAAAATGCGAAAATCACCCTCTAGGACTTGGAAAAAGATGAGAAACCCTGAAAAAGTCAAAAAATGAGAAAATCACACTGTAGTACCTGGAATATGGTGAGAAACACTGAAAAAGTCTAAAAATAAGATAAAACTGTAGTACCTGAAATATGGTGAGAAACCCTGAAAAAGTCGAAAAATGAGAAAATCACACTGTAGGACTTCGAATATGATGAGAAACCGTGAAAAAGTAAAAAAATGACAAAAATACACTGTAGGAGCTGGAATATGGAGAGAAACCCTGAAAAGGTTAAAAAATTAGAAAATCACAATTGTAGGACCTCCAATATGGTGAGAAACCCTGAAAAAGTCGAAAAATGAGAAAAACACACTGTAGGACCTGAATATGGTGAGAAACACTGAAAAATTCAAAAAATGAGAAAATCACACAGTAGGACCTGAAATATGGTGAGAAACCGTGAAACAGTCGAAATATAAGAAAATCAAACTTGAAGTACCTGCAATATGGTGAGAAACCCTGAAAAAGTCGAAAAATGAAAAAATCACACTGTAGGATTTGGAATATGATGAGAAACCATGAAAAAGTCAAAAATGAGAAAAATATACTGTAGGAGTTGGAATGTGGTGAGAAAACCTGAAAAAGTCGAAGAATAAGAAAATCACACAAGTAGGACCTCCAATATGGTGAGAAACCCTGAAAAAGTCGAAAAATGAGAAAATTACAGACTAGGACATGGAATATGGTAAGAAACCCTTTAAAAGTCGGAAAAAGAAAAATCACACTGTAGGATTTGGAATATGATGAGAAAACCTGAAAAAGTCAAAAAATGAGAAAATCACACTGTAGTACCTGGAATATTGTGAGAAAACACTGAAAAAGTCTAAAAATGAGATAATCACACAGTAGGACTTGGAATATGGTGAGAAACCCTGAAACAGTCGAAAAATAAGAAAATCAAACTTGTAGTACCTGCAATATGGTGAGAAAACCTGAAAAAGTCGAAAAATGAGAAAATCATACTGTAGGACCTGCAATAGGGTGAGAAATTCTGAAAAAGTCAAAAAATGAGAAAATCACACTGTAGGACCTGGAATATGGTAAGAAACCCTGAAAATGTCGAAAAATGAGAAAATTTCACTGTAGGACTTGGAATAAGATGAGAAACCCTGAAAAAGTTGAAAAATGAGAAAATCAGAATGTAGAAGATGGAATATGGTGAGCAATCCTGAAAAAGTCAAAAAATGAGAAAATCACACAGTAGGACCTGCAATATGGTGAGAAACACTGAAAAATCTTAAAATGAGAAAATTACACTGTGGAACATGGAATATGGTGAGAAACTCTGAAAAAGGCGAAAAATTGGAAAAATCACACTCTAGGACTTGGAATATGATGAGAAACCCTGAAAAAGTCAAAAATGAGAAAATCAGACTGTAGTAGCTGGAATATGGTGAGAAACATGGAAAAAGTCTCAAAATGAGAAAATCACACAGTTGGACCTGCAATATGGTGAGAAACACTCAAACAGTCGAAAAATAAGAAAATCAAACTTGTAGTACCTGCAATATGGTGAGAAACCCTGAAAAATTCCAAAAATTAGAAAATCACACTGTAGGATTTAGAATATGATGAGAAACCGTGAAAAAGTCAAAAAATGAGAAAAATACACTGTAGAAGCTGGAATATGGTGAGTAAACCCTGAAAAAGGCGAAAAATAAGAAAATCACACTTGTAGAACCTCCAATATGGTGAGAAACCCTGAAAAAGTCAAAAAATGAGAAAATCACACTGTAGGACCTGGAATATGTTGAGAAACTCTGAAAAAGTCAAAAAAAGAGAAAATCACACTCTAGGACTTGGAATATGATGAGAAACCCTGAAAAAGTCAAAAAATGAGAAAATCAGACTGTAGTACCTGGAATATGTTGAGAAACCCTGAAAAAGTCTAAAAATGAGAAAATCAAACAGTAGGACCTGGAATATGGTGAGAAACCCTGAAAGATCAAAAATAAGAAAATCAAACTTGTAGTACCTGCAATATGGTGAGAAACCCTGAAAAAGTCAAAAAATGAGAAAATCACAATATAGGACTTGGAATAAGATGAGAAACCGTTAAAAAGACAAAAAATGACAAAAACACACTGTAGGAGCTGGAATATGGTGAGAAACCCTGAAAAAGTCCAAAAATAAGAAATTCACACTTGTAGGACCTGCAATATGGTGAGAAACCCTGAAAAAGTCGAAAAATGAGAAAATCACACTGTAGGACTTGGAATAAGATGAGACACCCTGAAAAAGTCAAAAAATGAGAAAATTTCACTGTAGGACTTGACATAAGATGAGAAACCCTGAAAAAGTTGAAAAATGAGAAAATCACAATGTAGAAGACGGAATATGGTGAGCAATCCTAAAAAAGGATTGTAGCTGTCTTCAGACACTCCAGAAGAGGGTGTCAGATTCTGGAGTATCTAAATCCCTCTTATGGTAAGCATATGATGTACATAAACACAGTCTCACATATACTTCTAAAAATTTAAAGATGGGCGGGGCCACTGAGAGGGCTCAACAATTAACAGCATTGTCTCTTCTTCCAGAGAATCTGGGATCAACTACCAGCAACTATATGGTGACCCATCTCCAGTTCCAGGGGATAAGATAGACAGACAGACAGACATACAGACAGACAGAGATAAGGATGGCAGGCCTGCCTGGTCTCTCTTTCTTTATTATACGTTTTTAAAAATGTTTATTTGTTTATTTATGAATTTATTAGATATAAGTACACTGTAGCTGTCTTCAGACACTCCAGAAGAGGGTGTCAGATTCTGGAGAATCTAAATCCCTCTTATGGTCTGCATATTCGGTACATAAACACAGCCTCACATATACTTCTAAAAATTTAAAGATGGGTGGGGCCACTGAAAGGGCTCAACAATTAACAGCATTGTCTCCTTTTCCAGAGAACCTGGGATCAACTACCAGCAACTATATGGTGGCCCATCTCCAGTTCCAGGGGATCAGACAGACAGACAGACATACAGACAAGGATGGCAGGCCTCCCTGTTTTTTATTTCTTTCTTATCCGTTTAAAAATGTTTATTTATTTATTTATGAATTTATTAGATATAAGTACACTGTAGCTGTCTTCAGACACTCAGGAAGAGGGTGTCAGTTTCTGGAGAATCTAAGTCCCTCTTATGATCTGCATATGATGTACATAAAAACAGCTTCTCATTTACTTCTAAAAATTTAAAGATGGGTGGGGCCACTGAAAGGGCTCAACAATTAACAGCATTGTCTCCTCTTCCAGAGAACCTGGGATCAACTACCAGCAAATATATGGTGGCCCATCTCCAGATCCAGGGGATCAGAGAGACAGACAGACAGACCGACAAGGATGGCAGGCCTGCCTGGTTTTTCTTTCTTTCTTATCCTTTTTAAAAACATGTTTATTTATTTATTTATGTATTTATTAGATATAAGTACACTGTAGCTGTCTTCAGACACTCAGGAAGAGGGTGTCAGATTCTGGAGAATCTAAATACCTCTTATGATCTGCATATGATGTACATAAACACAGCCTCACATATACTTCTAAAAATTTAAAGATGGGTGGGGCCACTAAAAGGGATCAACAATTAACAGCATTGTCTCCTCTTACAGAGAACCTGGGATCAACAACCAGCAATTATATGGTGGCCCATCTCCAGTTCCAGGGGATCAGACAGACAGACAAGCAGACAGAGATAAGGATGGAAGGCCTGCCTGGACTTTCTTTCTTTATTATCCTTATTTAAAAATATTTATTTGTTTATTTATGTATTTATTAGATATAAGTACACTGTAGCTGTCTTCAGACATTCCAGAAGAGGGTGTCAGATGCTGGAGAATCTAAATCCCTCTTATGGTCTGCATTTGATGTACATAAACATAGCCTCACATATACTTCTAAAAATTTAAAGATGGGTGGGGCCACTGAAAGGGCTCAACAATTAACAGCATTGTCTCCTCTTCCAGAGAACCTGGGATCAACTACCAGCAACTATATGGTGGCCCATCTCCAGTTACAGGGGATCAGACAGACAGACAGACAGACAAAAGTGATAAGGATGGCAGGCCTGCATGGTCTTTCTTTCTTACTTCTCCGTTTAAAAAAATGTTTATTTATTTATTTATATTTATTTAATTATTTATTTTTAATGTATTTATTAGATATAAGTACACAATACTTGTCTTCAGACACTCCAGAAGAGGGTGTCAGATTCTGGAGAATCTAAATCCCTCTTATGGTCTGCATATGATGTACATAAACACAGCCTCTCATATACTTCTAAAAATTTAAATATGGGTGGGGCCACTAAAAGGGATCAACAATTAACAGCATTGTCTCCTCTTCCAGAGAACCTGGGATCAACAACCAGCAATTATATGGTGGCCCATTTCCAGTTCCAGGGGATCAGACAGACACACAGACAGACAGACAGAGATAAGGATGGCAGGCCTGCCTGGTCTTTCTTTCTTTCTTATCATTTTAAAAAAGGTTTATTTATTTATTTATTTATTTATGTATTTATTAGATATAAGTACACTGTAGCTATCTTCAGACACTCCAGAAGAGGGTGTTTGATTCTGCAGAATGTAAATCCCCCTTATGTTCTGCATATGATGTACATAAACACAGCCTCACATATACTTCTAAAAATTTAAAGATGGGTGGGGCCACTAAAAGGGATCAACAATTAACAGCATTGTCTCCTCTTCCAGAGAACCTGGGATCAACAACCAGCAATTATATGGTGGCCCATCTCCAGTTCCAGGGGATCAGACAGACAGACAGACAGACAGAGATAAGGATGGAAGGCCTGCCTGGACTTTCTTTCTTTATTATCCTTATTTAAAAATATTTATTTGTTTATTTATGTATTTATTAGATATAAGTACACTGTAGCTGTCTTCAGACATTCCAGAAGAGGGTGTCAGATGCTGGAGAATCTAAATCCCTCTTATGGTCTGCATTTGATGTACATAAACATAGCCTCACATATACTTCTAAAAATTTAAAGATGGGTGGGGCCACTGAAAGGGCTCAACAATTAACAGCATTGTCTCCTCTTCCAGAGAACCTGGGATCAACTACCAGCAACTATATGGTGGCCCATCTCCAGTTACAGGGGATCAGACAGACAGACAGACAGACAAAAGTGATAAGGATGGCAGGCCTGCATGGTCTTTCTTTCTTACTTCTCCGTTTAAAAAAATGTTTATTTATTTATTTATATTTATTTAATTATTTATTTTTAATGTATTTATTAGATATAAGTACACAATACTTGTCTTCAGACACTCCAGAAGAGGGTGTCAGATTCTGGAGAATCTAAATCCCTCTTATGGTCTGCATATGATGTACATAAACACAGCCTCTCATATACTTCTAAAAATTTAAATATGGGTGGGGCCACTAAAAGGGATCAACAATTAACAGCATTGTCTCCTCTTCCAGAGAACCTGGGATCAACAACCAGCAATTATATGGTGGCCCATTTCCAGTTCCAGGGGATCAGACAGACACACAGACAGACAGACAGAGATAAGAATGGCAGGCCTGCCTGGTCTTTCTTTCTTTCTTATCATTTTAAAAAAGGTTTATTTATTTATTTATTTATTTATTTATTTATGTATTTATTAGATATAAGTACACTGTAGCTATCTTCAGACACTCCAGAAGAGGGTGTTTGATTCTGCAGAATGTAAATCCCCCTTATGTTCTGCATATGATGTACATAAACACAGCCTCACATATTCTTCTAAAAATTAAAAGATGGTTGGGGCCACTGAAAAGAACCAACAATTAACAGCATTGTCTCCTCTTCCAGAGAACCTGGGATCAACTACCAGCAACTATATGGTGGCCCATCTCCAGTTTCAGGGGATCAGACAGACAAACAGACAGACAGACAGACAGAGATAAGGATGGCAGGCCTGCCTGGTCTTTCTTTCTTTCTTATCCTTTTAAAAAATGTTTATTTATTTATTTATTTATGTATTTTTTATATATAAGTACACTGTAGCTGTCTTCAGACACTCCAGAAGAGGGTGTCAGATTCTGAAGAATCTAAATCCCTCTTATGGTCTGCATATGATGTACATAAACACAGTCTCACATATACTTCTAAAAATTTAAAGATGGGTGGGGTCACTGAAAGGGCTCAACAATTAACAGCATTGTCTCCTCTTCCAGAGAACCTGGGATGAACTACCAGCAACTATATGGTGGCCCATCTCCAGTTCCAGGGGATCAGACAGACAGACAGACAGACAGATATAAGGATGGCAGGCCTGCCTGGTCTTTCTTTCTTTATTATACTGTTGAATAAATGTTTATTTATTTATTTATTTATTTATTTTTTATTTATTTATGTATTTATTAGATATAAGACCACTGTAGCTGTCTTCAGACACTTCAGAAGATGTTGTCAGATTCTGGAGAATCTAAATCCCTCTCATGGTCTGCATATGATGTACATAAACACAGACTCACATATACTTCTAAAAATTTAAAGATGTGTGGGGCCACTGAAAGGACTCAACAATTAACAGCATTGTCTCCTCTTCCAGAGAAACTCGGATCAACTACCAGCAACTATATGGTGGCCCATTCCAGTTCCAGGGGAACAGACAGACAGACAGACAGACAGACAGACAGACAGACAGACAGAGATAAGGATGGCAGGCCTGCTGGACTTTCTTTTTTTCTTATCTTTTTAAAAAATGTTTATTTATTTATTTATTTATTTTTTTATTTATTTATTAGATATAAGTACACTGTAGCTGTCTTCAGACACTCCAGAAGAGGGTGTCAGATTCTGGAGAATCTAAATCACTCTTATGGTCTGCATATTCGGAACATAAACACAGACTCACATATACTTCTAAAAATTTAATGATGTGTGGGGCCACTGAAAGGGCTCAACAATTAACAGCATCGTCTCCTCTTCCAGAGAACCTGGGATCAACTACCAGCAACTATATGGTGGCCCATCTCCAGTTCCAGCGGATCAGACAGACAGACAGACAGAGATAAGGATGGCAGGCCTGCCTGGTCTTTCTTTCTTTCTTATCATTTTAAAAAATGTTTATTTAATTATTTATGTATCTATTAGATATAAGTACACTTTAGCTGTCTTCAGACACTCCAGAAGAGGGTGTCAGATTCTGGAGTATCTAAATCCCTCTTATGGTATGCATATGATGTACATAAACACAGCCTCACATATACTTCTAAAAATTTAAATATGGGTGGGGCCACTAAAAGGGATCAACAATTAACAGCATTGTCTCCTCTTCCAGAGAACCTGGGATCAACTACCAGCAACTATATGGTGGCCCATCTGCAGTTCCAGGGGATCAGACAGACAGACAGACAGACAGACAGAGATAAGGATGGCAGGCCTGCCTGGTCTTTCTTTCTTTCTTATCCTTTAAAAAATGTTTATTTATTTATGTATTTATTATATATAAGTACACTGTAGCTGTCTACAGACACTCCAGAAGAGTGTGTTAGATTCTAGAGCATCTAAATCCCTCTTATGGTCTGTGTATGATGTACATAAACACAGCCTCATATATACTGAGCTGAGGTGTCACAGGCCAACTGCTGGAATTTCTGAGTACCACCTCGAGAGAGAAAAGCTATGCTGTGGTTGTTTAATTTATGTATTTTATTATTTCTATTTGTTGTTTTGTTTTATTTGTTTTTAGAGAAGGCCTCAGTCTGTAGCTCTGGCTGACCCAGGACTGCCTACCTGTGTTAATTAGGGTTTCACAGCTGAGAACAGACACCAAGAGCAAGGTAAGGTTTAGAAAACCCGACCTTCAGTGGTGGCTCAAGCTCTTAATGAGAGCACTCTGTAGGCAGAGGCAGTAAGTTTCTGAGTTCGAGGCCACCCTGGTGAAAGACATGGTTAGGCAGGGCTAGGGTAGGCTAGGGTAGGCTAGGGTAGGCTAGGGTAGGCTAGGGTAGGCTAGGGTAGGCTAGGGTAGGCTAGGGTAGGCTAGGGTAGGCTAGGGTAGGCTAGGGTAGGCTAGGGTAGGCTAGGGTAGGCTAGGGTAGGCTAGGGTAGGCTAGGGTAGGCTAGGGTAGGCTAGGGTAGGCTAGGGTAGGCTAGGGTAGGCTAGGGTAAGCTAGGGTAAGAAAGAAAGAAAGAAAGAAAGAAAGAAAGAAAGAAAGAAAGAAAGAAGAAAGAAAGAAAGAAAAAGGTTTTATAAAAAGTGTTAAAGTTTTTAAAAATTAAAAAAAAAATACCAGATCACCATCACACAGCATTGGCTGTCTTCAGGTGTATCCTTTCAGCCTCCAAAACAAAAAGCAATGGCTGGCTGTCTTCAGGTGTATCCTATTCTCCAGTCTTATTTCCAACCTAAGAGCTGGGCTGAGCTGCCTCATTATGTAATTGCAAACCTACCTTGGTTTGTCTTTTCCATTTCTAAGACTAACAGGCCTTTTTCTATTTAGAGAATATGCTCATGACTGTACTTTAGATATAGTAAATATAACTGTTGCTTATAAAACTTGTTTTCTAGGAATTTTTAAAGGGCAATGGCAGAGTTTATTTTTTAAAAATATTTTGCATTTATTTATTTGTGTGAGTGATGAAGCTCAGGTCTTCAAACTCGTCAGGAGGTATGATTACCTCCCCTCTCTCTCAACCCCTCTCTCTCCTCTCTCAATGATTGTGTAAGAATGTTTTGCATGTGTATGCTGTGCCCACAGACTCCAGAACACAGTATTAGATCCCCTGTAACTGGAGATGGGCCACCATATATAATACTGGTAATTGAGCCCAGGTTCTCTGGAAGAGGAGACAATGCTCTTAATTGTTGAGCCCTCTCTGTAGCCACATCTTTCTTTCTTTTTTTTTTTTTTTTGAGTATATGTGAGGCTGTGTTTATATACATCATATGCAGACAATAAGAATGATTTAGATTCTTCAGAATCTGACACCCTCTTCTGGACGGTCTGAAGATAGCTACAGCATACTTAAATATAATAAATAAATAAATCTTTAAAAAGAAAAGGAAAAGTAAAAAAGAAAGAACAGGCCTGCCATATGCATGTTCATAGAGGAAAATGGAAGAGACCCCAATCTAACCTCAGCAGGGTGCTTCCTTCTGGATGGTAGCTCACAGTTTCATCCCAGCAAGACAGGCAAATCACTGAGTTCAAGGACAGTAAGGTTCAGGACAGCCAAGGTTAGGAAGGAAAAGGGTCTATGTTGAGAATACAAACCTACAAAACAACAACTAGGAAAAAGAAGTGACAGTGTAACTTGGGGTAGGGTACCAAAAAGAGAAAGCTTTCTGTTACCACTTACAAACACCAGTAGCCTTGCACCCTTCTGCCCAGGTCCCTGCCTTCCTTTCTAGGAATTCTAAGGATGCCAGGGGGTGGGGCAATCCAGATTAACTTTTTAATAACAAAGACTTGGTCTTTGATGTCTAGAGGAAGCCCTTCTCAGTGCCTATAACTACCACTGAACTTTCAGGGCTGTGACTCAACTGTAACAAGGAACAGGGCTAAGAACCTGCAGCCTTTGAAAACAACTATTTTTTTAAAGTGGGGGACACAAATCAGCAGTAGAACCCCTCAGGTTCAGCCATAATACTTGTTAGGGAAACAGCCTCAATGTCCGGAGCTGAGGTCTCATGGGTGAACTGCTTCAAACTCTGAGTATCATTGAAAGAAAGAAAAGATATCATGTGGTTTCTTAATTTATTTATTTTATTATTTCTATTTTTTTTTGTTTTCTTTTGTTTTGTTTTAGAAAAGGCCTCAGTCTGTACCTATGGCTGACCTAGGACAGACTACATGTGTTAATTAGGGTTTCACAGTTGAGAAACAGACCATACCTATGTAAGACTTAGAAAACCCAACAGTCAGTGGTGGCTCGAGCTCTTAATGAGAGCACTCTGGAGGCAGAGGCAGTCAGTTTCTGAGTTCGAGGCCAGCCTGGTTAAAGACAGGGATAGGCAGGGCTAGGCAAGGCAGGGCTGGGCTAGGCTAGGCTAGGCAAGGGGCTGGGCTAGGCAAGGCAAGGGGCTAGGCTAGGCAACGCAAGGGGCTAGGCAACAGACAGACAGAGAGAAAGACAGACAAGGATGGAAGCCTGCCTGGTTTTTCTTTCTTTCTTATCCATTTTAAAAAATGTATATTTATTTATTTATTTATTTATTTATTTATTTATGTATTTATTAGATATAAGTACACTGTAGCTGTCTTCAGACACTCCAGAAGAGGGTTTCAGATTCTGGAGAATCTATATCCCTCTTATGGTCTGCATATGATGTACATAAACACAGCCTCACATATACTTCTAAAAATTTAAAGATGGGTAGGACCACTGAAAGGGCTCAACAATTAACAGCATTGTCTCCTCTTCCAGAGAACCTGGGATCAACTACCAGCAACTATATGGTGGCCCATCTCCAGTTCCAGGGGATCAGACAGACAGACAGAGATACAGACAGATAGAGTTAAGGATGGCAGGCCTACCTGGTCTTTCATTCTTTCTTATCCTTTTAAAAAATGTTTATTTATTTATTTATTTATTTATTTATTTATTTATTTATTTATTCGATATAAGTACACTGTAGCTGCCTTCAGACACTCCAGAAGAGGGTGTCAGATTCTGGAGAATCTAAATCCCTCTTATGGTCTACATATGATGTACATGAACACAGCCTCACATATACTTATAAAAATTTAAAGATGGGTGGGGCCACTGAAAGGGCTCAAAAATTAACAGCATTGTCTCCTCTTCCAGAGAACCTGGGATCAACTACCAGCAACTATATGGTGGCCCATCTCCAGTTACAGGCGATCAGACAGACAGACAGACATACAGACAAGGATGGCAGGCCTTCTGGTTTTTATTTCTTTCTTATCCGTTTAAAAAGGTTTATTTATTTATTTATGAATTTATTATATATAAGTACACTGTAGCTGTCTTCAGACACTCAGGAAGAGGGTGTCAGATTCTGGAGAATCTAAATCCCTCTTATGGTCTGCATATGATGTACATAAAAACAGCTTCACATTTATTTCTAAAAATTTAAAGATGGGTGGGGCCACTGTGAGGGCTCAACAATTAACAGCATTGTCTCCTCTTCCAGAGAACCTGGGATCAACTACCAGCAACTATATGGTGGCCCATCTCCAGATCCAGGGGATCAGAGAGACAGACAGACAGACAGACAGACAAGGATGGCAGGCCTGCCTGGTTTTTCTTTCTTTCTTATCCTTTTTAAAACATGTTTATTTATTTATTTATGTATTTATTAGATATAAGTACACTGTAGCTGTCTTCAGACACTCCAGAAGAGGGTATCAGATTCTGGAGAATATAAATCCCTCTTATGGTCTACATACAATGTACATAAACACAGCCTCACATATACTTCTAAAAATTTAAAGATGTGTGGGCCCACTGAAAGGGCTCAACAATTAACAGCATTGTCTCCTCTTCCAGAGAACCTGGGATTAAACTACCAGCAACTATGTGGTGGCCCATCTCCAGTTCCAGGGGATCAGACAGACAGACAGACAGACAGACAGACAGACAGAGATAAGGATGGCAGGCCTGCTAGTCTTTCTTTTTTTCTTATCCTTTTTAAAAAATGTTTATTTATTTATTTATTTATTTATTTATTTATTTATTTATTTATTTATTTATTAGATATAAGTACACTGTAGCTGTCTTCAGACACTCCAGAAGAGGGTATCAGATTCAGGAGAATCTAAATACCTCTTATGGTCTGCATATGATGTACATAACACAGCCTCACATATATTTCTAAATATTTAAAGATGTGTGGGGCCACTGAAAGGGCTCAACAATTAACAGCATTGTCTCCTCTTCCAGAGAACCTGGATCAACTACCAGCAACTATATGGTGGCCCATCTCCAGTTCCAGGGAATCAGACAGACAGACAGACAGACAGATATAAGGATGGAAGGCCTGCCTGGATTTTCTTTCTTTATTATCCTTATTTAAAAATGTTTATTTGTTTATTTATGTATTTATTAGACATAAGTACACTGTAGCTGTCTTCAGACACTCCAGAAGAGGGTGTCATATGCTGGATAATCTAAATCCCTCTTAAGGTCTGCATTTGATGTACATAAACATAGCCTCACATATACTTCTAAAAATTTAAAGATGGGTGGGGCCACTGAAAGGGCTCAACAATTAACAGCATTGTCTCCTTTTCCAGAGAACCTGGGATCAACTACCAGCAACTATATCGTGTCCCATCTCCAGTTACAGGGGATCAGACAGACAGACAGACAGACAGAAAGTGATAAAGATGGCAGGCCTGCATGGTCTTTCTTTCTTTCTTCTCCGTTTAAAAAAATGTTTATTTATTTATTTTTATTTATTTATTTATTTATTTATTTATTTATTTTTAATGTATTTATTAGATATAAGTACACAATACTTGTCTTCAGACACTCCAGAAGAGGTTGTCAGATTCTGGAAAATCTAAATCCCTCTTATGGTCTGCATATGATGTACATAAACACAGCCTCACATATACTTCTAAAAATTTAAAGATGGGTGGGGCCACTAAAAGGGATCAACAATTAACAGCATTGTCTCCTCTTCCAGAGAACCTGGGATCAATAACCAGTAATTATATGGTGGCCCATCTCCAGTTCCAGGGGATCAGACAGACACACAGACAGACAGACAGAGATAAGGATGGCAGGCCTGCCTGGTCTTTCTTTCTTTCTTATCATTTGAAAAAAGGTTTATTTATTTATTTATGTATTTATTAGATATAAGTACACTATAGATATCTTCAGACACTCCAGAAGAGGGTGTTTGATTCTGCAGAACGTAAATCCCATTTATGTTCTGCATATGATGTACATAAACACAGCCTCACATATTCTTCTAAAAATTTAAAGATGGTTGGGGCCACTGAAAGGAACCAACAATTAACAGCATTGTCTCCTCTTCCAGAGAACCTGGGATCAACTACCAGCAACTATATGTTGGCCCATCTCCAGTTTCAGGGGATCAGACAGACAAACAGACAGACAGAAAGACAGAGATAAGGATGGCAGGCCTGCCTGGTCTTTCTTTCTTTCTTATCCTTTTTAAAAAATGTTTATTTATTTATTTATGTATTTTTTAGATATAAGTACACTGTAGCTGTCTTCAGACACTCCAGAAGAGGGTGTCAGATTCTGGAGAATCTAAATCCCTCTTACGGTCTGCATATGATGTACATAAACACAGCCTCACATATACTTCTAAAAATTTAAAGATGGGTGAGGTCACTAAAGAAAGGGCTCAACAATTAACAGCATTGTCTCCTCTTCCAGAGAACCTGGGATGAACTACCAGCAACTATATGGTGGCCCATCTCCAGTTCCAGGGTATCAGACAGACAGACAGACAGACAGAGATAAGGATGGCAGGCGTGCCTGGTCTTTCTTTCTTTATTATACTGTTGAAAAAATGTTTATTTATTTATTTATTTATTTTTATTTATGTATTTATTAGATATAAGTACACTGTAGCTGTCTTCAGACACTCTAGAAGAGGGTCTCATCTTCTGGAGAATCTAAATCCCTCTTATTGTCTTCATATGATGTACATAAACACAGCCTCACATATACTTCTAAAAATTTAAAGATGGGTGGGCCCACTGAAAGGGCTCAACAATTAACAGCATTGTCTCTTCTTCCAGAGAACGTGGGATCAACTACCAGCAACTATATGGTGGCCCATCTCAAGTTCCAGGGGATAAGACAGACAGACAGACAGACAGACAGACAGACAGAGATAAGGATGGCAGGCCTGCCTGATTTTTCTTTCTTTCTTATCCTTATAAAAAAATGTTTATTTATTTGTTTATTTGTTTATTTGTTTATTTATTTATTTATTTATCAGATATAAGTACACTGTAGCTGTCTTCAGACTCTCCAGAAGAGGGTGTCAGATTCTGGA
>NW_028227342.1:255312-277865 GCF_978045245.1 Mus caroli
AGACAGACAGACAGACAGAGATAAGGGTGGCAGGCCTGCCCGGTCTTTCTTACTTTCTTATCCTTTTTAAAAAATGTTTATTTATTTATTTATTTATTTATTTATTCATTTATTTATTTATTTATTTAGTATTTATTAGATATAAGTAAACTGTAGCTGTCTTCAGACACTCCAGAAGATGGTGTCAGATTCTGGAGAATCTAAATCCCTCTTATAGTCTGCATATGATGTACATAAACACAGCCTCACATATACTTCTAAAATTTTAAAGATGGGTGGGGCCACAGAAAGGGCTCAACAATTAACAGCATTGTCTCCTCTTCCAGAGAACCTTGGATAAACTACCAGCAACTATATGGTGGCCCATCTCCAGTTCTAGGGTATCACACAGACAGACAGACAGACAGAGATAAGGGTGGCAGGCTTGCCTGGTCTTTCTTTCTGTCTTATCCTTTTTAAAAAATGTTTATTTATTTATTTATTTATTAATTTATTTTTTATTTATTTATTTATTTATTAGATATAAGTACACTGTAACTGTCTTCAGAAAATACAGAAGAGGGTGTCAGATTCTGGAGAATCTAAATCCCTCTTATGGTCTGCATATGATGTACATAAACACAGCCTCACATACCCTTCTAAAAATTTAAAGATGGGTGGGGCCACTGAAAGGGCTAAACAATTAACAGCATTTTCTCCTCTTCCAGAGAACCTGGGATAAACTACCAGCAACTATATGGTGGCCTATCTCCAGTTCCAAAGGATCATATAGATAGACAGACAGACAGACAGAGATAAGAATGGCAGGACTTCCTGGTGTTTCTTTCTTTCTTATCCTTTTTAAAAAATGTTTATTTATTTATTTATTCATGTATTTATTATATTTACGTACACTGTAGCTGTCTTCAGACACTCCAGAAGAGGGTGTCAGTTTCTGGAGAATCTAAATCACTCTTATGGTCTGAATATGATGTACATAAACACAGCCTCAGATATACTTATAAAAATTTAATGAAGGGTGGGGCCACTGAAAGGGCTCAATAATTTACAGCATTGTCTCCTCTTCCAGAGAACCTTGGATAAACTACCAGCAACTATATGGTGGCCCATATCCAGTACCAGAGGATCAGACAGACAGACAGACAGACAGACAGAGATAAGAATGGCAGGCCTGCCAGGTCTTTCTTTCTTTCTTGTCCTTTTTAAAAAATGTTCATTTATTTATGTATTTATTATATATAAGTACTCTGTAGATATCTACAGACACTCCAGAAGAGGGTGTCAGATTCTGAAGAATCTAAAACCATCTTATGGTCTGCATATGATGTACATAAACACAGCCTCAGATATACTTCTAAAAATTTAAAGATGGGTGGGGCCACTGAAAGGGCTCAACAATTAACAGCATTGTCTCCTCTTCCAGAGAACCTGGGATCAACTACCAGCAACTATATAGTGGCCTATCTTCAGTTCCAAAGGATCATATAGAGAGACAGACAGACAGACAGAAATGAGGATGGCAGGCCTGCCTGGTCTTTCTTTCTTTCTTATCCATTTGAAAAAATGTTTACTTATTAATTAATTAATTTATTTATTTATTTATTTATTTATTTATTTATTAGATATAAGTACACTGTAGCTGTCTTCAGACACTCCAGAAGAGGGTGTGAGATTCTGGAGAATCTAAATACCTCTTATGGTCTGCATATGATGTACATAAACACAGACTCAAGTATACTTCTAAAAATTTAAAGATGGGTGGGGCCAAAGAATGGGCTCAACAATTAACAGCTTGTCTCCTCTTCCAGAGAACCTGGGATCAACTACCAGCAACTATATGGTGGCCCATCTGCAGTTCCAGTGATCAGACCGACAGACAGACAGACAGAAATAAGGATGGTAGGCCTGCCTGGTCTTTCTTTCTTACTTATCCTGTTTAAAAAATGTTTATTTATTTATTTATTTATTTATTTATTTATTTATTTATTTATGTATTTATTAGATATAAGTACACTGTAGCTGTCTTCAGACACTCCAGAAGAGGGTGTCAGATTCTGGAGAATTTAAATCACTCTTATGGTCTGCATATGATGTACATAAATACAGCCTCACATTTACCAATAAAAATTTAAAGATGGTTGGGGCCACTGAAAGGGCTCAACAATTCACTACATTGTCTCCTCTTCCAGAGAACCTGGGAAAAACTACCAGTAAATATATGGTGGCCCATATCCAGTTCCAGAGGATCAGACAGACAGACAGAAAGACAGACAGTGATAAGGATGGCAGGCCTGCCTGATTTTTCTTTCTTTCTTATCCTTTTTAAAAAATGTTTATTTAATTATTAATTTATTTATGTATGTATTTATTAGATATAAGTACACTGTAACTGTCTTCAGACACTCCAGTAGAGGGTGTCAGATTCTGAAGAATCTAAAACCATCTTATGGTCTGCATATGATGTACATAAACACAGCCTCAGATATACTTCTAAAATTTAATGAAGGGTGGGGCCACTGAAAGGGCTCAACAATTAACAGCATTTTCTCCTCTTCCAGAGAACCTGGGATCAACTACCAGCAACTTTATGGTGGCCCATCTACAGTTCCAGGGGATCAGACAGACAGACAGACAGACAGAGATAAGGATGGCAGGCCTGCCATGTCTTTCTTTCTTACTTATCCTGTTTAAAAAATGTTTATTTATTTATTTATTTATTTATTTATTTATTTATTTACGTATTTATTAGATATAAGTACACTGTAGCTGTCTTCAGACAGTCCAGAAAAGGGTGTCAATTCTGGAGAATCTAAATCCCTCTTATGGTCTGCATATGATGTACATAAACACAGCCTCACATATACTTCTAAACATTTAAAGATGGGTGGGGCCACTGAAAGGGCTCAACAATGAACAGCATTGTCTCCTCTTCCAGAGAACCTGGGAAAAACTAACAGCAAATATATGGTGGTCCTTATCCAGTTCCAAAGGTTCAGACAGAGAGACAGACAGACAGAGATAAGGATGGCAGGCCTGCCTGATTTTTCTTTCTTTCTTATCCTTTATAAAAAATGTTTATTTATTTATTAATTTATTTATTTATGTATTTATTAGATATAAGTACACTGTAGCTGTCTTCAGACACTCCAGTAGACGGTTTCAGATTCTGAAAAATCTAAAACCATCTTCTGGTCTG
Source organism: Mus caroli (assembly GCF_978045245.1). NCBI lineage: Eukaryota > Metazoa > Chordata > Mammalia > Rodentia > Muridae > Mus > Mus caroli. The sequence continues at coordinate 258,509 of NW_028227342.1, forward strand.
CATATGATGTACATAAACACAGCCTCAGATATACTTCAAAATATTTAATGAAGGACGGGGCCACTGAAAGGGCTCAACAATTAACAGCATTATCTCCTCTTCCAGAGAACCTGGGATCAACTACCAGCAACTATATGGTGGCTCATCTCCAGTTCCAGTGGATCAGAAAGACAGAGAGACAGACAGACAGAGATAAGGATGGCAGGCCTGCCTGGTCTTTCTTTATTTCTTATCCTTTATAAAAAATGTTTATTTATTTATTTATATATTTATTTATTTATTTATTTATTTATTTATTTATTTATGTATTTATTAGATATAAGTACACTGTAGCCGTCTTCAGACACTCCAGAAGAGGGTGTCAGATTCTAGAGAATCTAAATCCCTCTTATGGTCTGCATATGATGTACATAAACACAGCCTCATATATACTTCTAAAAATTTAAAGAAAGGTGGGACCACTGAAAGGGCTCAACAATTACCATCACTGTCTCCACTTCCAGAGAACCTGGGATCAACTACCAGCAACTATATGGTGGCCCATCTGCAGTTCCAGGGGATCAGACAGACAGACAGACAGACAGAGATAAGGATGGCAGGCCTGCCAGGTCTTTCTTTCTTACTTATCCTGTTTAAAAAATGTTTATTTATTTATTTTTTTATGTATTTATGTATTTATTAGATATAAGTACACTGTAGCTGTTCAGACACTCCAGAAGAGTGTGTCAGATTCTGGAGAATCTAAATCCCTCTTATGGTCTGCATATGATGTACATAAACACAGCCTCACGTATAATTCTAAAAATTTAAAGATGGGTGGGACCACTGAAAGGGCTTAACAATTAACATCATTGTCTCCTCTTCCATAGAACCTGGGATCAACTACCAGCAACTATATGGTGGCCCATATCCAGTTCCAAAGGGTCAGACAGACAGAAAGACAGACAGAGATACGGATGGCAGGCTTGCCTGATTTTTCTTTCTTTCTTATCCTTTATAAAAAATGTTTATTTATTTATTAATTTATTTATTTATGTATTTATTAGATATAAGTACACTGTAGCTGTCTTCAGACACTCCAGTAGACGGTGTCAGATTCTGAAAAATCTAAAACCATCTTCTGGTCTGCATATGATGTACATAAACACAGCCTCAGATATACTTTAAAAAATTTAATGAAGGGTGTGGCTACTGAAAGGGCTCAACAATTATCAGCATTATCTCCTCTTCCAGAGAACCTGGGATCAACTACCATCAACTATATGGTGGCTCATTTCTAGTTCTCAGGGATCAGACAGACAGACAGACAGACACACAGACAGAGATATGGATGGCAGGCCTGCCTGGTGTTTCTTTCTTCTTTATCCCTTTTAAAAAATGTTTATTTATTTATTTATTTATTTATTTATTTATTTATTTATTTATTAGATATAAGTACACTGTAGCTCTCTTAGACACTCCAGAAGAGGGTGTCAGGTTCTGGAGAATCTAAATCCCTCTTATGGTCTGCATATGATGTACATAAACACAGCCTCACATACAGTTCTAAACATTTAAAGATGGGTGGGGCAATTGAAAGGGCTCAACAATGAACAGCATTGTCTCCTCTTCCAGAGAACCTGGGAAAAACTAACAGCAAATATATGGTGGCCCATATCCAGTTCCAGAGGTTCAGACAGACAGACAGACAGACAGAGATAAGGATGGCAGGCCTGCCTGATTTTTCTTTCTTTCTTATCCTTTATAAAAATGATTATTTATTTATTAATTTATTTATTTATGTATTTATTAGATATAAGTACACTGTAGCTGTCTTCAGACACTCCAGTAGACGGTGTCAGATTCTAAAAAATCTAAAACCATCTTCTGGTCTGCATATGATGAACATAAACACAGCCTCAGATATACTTCAAAAAATTTAATGAAGGGTGGGGCCACTGAAAGGGCTCAACAATTAACAGCATTATCTCCTCTTCCAGAGAACCTGGGATCAACTACCAGCAACTATATGGTGGCTCATTTCCAGTTCCCAGGGATCAGACAGACAGACAGACAGACACACAGACAGAGATATGGATGGCAGGCCTGCCTGCTCTTTCTTTCTTGCTTATCCTTTTTAAAAAATGTTTATTTTTTATTTATTTATGTATCTATTAGATATAAGTACACTGTAGCTGTCTTTAGACACTCCAGAAGAGGGTGTTAGGTTCTGGAGAATCTAAATCCCTCTTATGGTCTGCATATGATGAACATAAACACAGCCTCACATACAGTTCTAAACATTTAAAGATGGGTGGGGCCATTGAAAGGGCTCAACAATGAACAGCATTGTCTCCTCTTCCAGAGAACCTCGGCTCAACTACCAGCAAATATATGGTGGCCCATCTCCAGTTCCCAGGGATCAGACAGACAGACAGACAGACAGAGATAAGGATGGCAGGCCTGCCTGGTCTTTCTTTCTTTCTTATCCTTTTTAAAAAATGTTTATTTAATTATTTATTTATGTATTTATTACATATAAGTACACTGTAGCTGTCTTCAGACACTCCAGAAGAGGGTGTCAGATTCTGGAGATTCTAAATCCCTCTTATGGCCTGCATATTATGTACATAAACACAGCCTCACATATACTTCTAAAAATTTATAGATGGGTGGGACCAATGAAAGGGCTCAACAATTACCATCACTGTCTCCACTTCCAGAGAACCTTGGATCAACTATCAGCAACTATATAGTGGCCCACCTCCAGTTCCAGGGGATCAGACAGGCTGTCAGACAGACAGACAGACAGACAGAGATAAGGATAGCAGGACTGCCTGGTCTTACTTTCTTTCTTATCCTGTTTAAAAAATGTTTATTTATTTATTTATTTATTTATTTATTTATTTATTTACTTATTTATTTATTTATTTATGTATTTATTAGATATAAGTACACTGTAGCTGTCTTAGACATTCCAGAAGAGGGTGTCAGGTTCTGTAGAATCTAAATCCCTCTTATGGTCTGCATATGATGTACATAAACACAGCCTAACATACAGTTCTAAATATTTAAAGATGGATGGGGCCATTGAAAGGGCTCAACAATGAACAGCATTGTCTCCTCTTCCAGAGAACCTCGGTTCAACTACCAGCAACTATATGGTGGCCCATCTCCAGTTCCAGGGGATCAGACAGACAGACAGACAGACAGAGATAAGGATGGCAGCCCTGCCTGGTCTTTCTTTCTTTCTTATCCTTTTGAAAAAATGTTTACTTATTTATTTATTTATGTATTTATTAGATATAAGTAAACTGTAGCTGTCTTCAAACACTCCAGAAGAGGGTGTCAGATTCTGGAGAATCAAAATCCCTCTTATGGCCTGCATATGATGTACATAAACACAGACTCACGTATACTTCTAAAAATTTAAAGATGTGTGGGGCCACTGAGAGGGCTCAACAATTAACAGCATTGTCTCATCTTCCAGAGAACCTGGGATCAACTACCAGCAACTATATGGTGGCCCATCTCCAGTTCCAGTGGATCAGAACGACAGACAGACAGACAGACAGAGATAAGGATGGCAGGCCTGCCTGGTCTTTCTTTATTTCTTATCCTTTATAAAAAATGTTTATTTATTTATTTATTTATTTATTTGTTTATTTATTTATTTATTTATTTTTGTATTTATTAGATATAAGTACACTGTAGCCGTCTTCAGACACTCCAGAAGAGGGTGTCAGATTCTGGAGAATCTAAATCCCTCTTAAGGTCTGCATATGATGTACATAAACACAGCCTCACATATACTTCTAAAAATTTAAAGATGGGTGGGACCACTGAAAGGGCTCAACAATTACCATCACTGTCTCCACTTCCAGAGAACCTGGGATCAACTACCAGCAACTATATGGTGGCCCATCTGCAGTTCCAGGGGATCAGACAGGCTGTCAGACAGACAGACAGACAGACAGAGATAAGGATGGCAGGACTGCCTGGTCTTACTTTCTTTCTTATCCTGTTTAAAAAATGTTTATTTATTTATTTATTTATTTATTTATTTATTTATGTATTTATTAGATATAAGTACAATGTAGCTGTCTTCAGACACTCCAGAAGAGGGTGTCAGATTCTGGAGAATCTAAATCCCTCTTATGGTCTGCATATGATGTACATAAACACAGCCTCACATATACATCTAAAAATTTAAAGATGGGTGAGAGCAATGAAAGGGCTCAACAATTAACAGCATTGTCTCCTCTTCCAGAGAACCTGGGATCAACTACCAGCAACTATATGGTGGCCCATCTACAGTTCCAGGGGATCAGAAAGGCAGACAGACAGACAGACAGAGATGAGGATTGCAGGCCTGCCTGGTCTTTCTTTCTTTCTTGTCCTTTTTAAAAAATGTTTATTTATTTATGTATTTATTATATATAAGTACACTGTAGCTATATACAGACACTCCAGAAGAGGGTGTCAGATTCTGAAGAATCAAAAACCATCTTATGGTCTGCATATGATGTACATAAACACAGCCTCAGATATACTTCTAAAAATTTAAAGATGGGTGGGGCCACTGAAAGGGCTCAACAATTAACAGCATTGTCTCCTCTTCCAGAGAACCTGGGATCAACTACCAGCAACTATATGGTGGCCTATCTTCAGTTCCAAAGGATCATATAGAGAGACAGACAGACAGACAGAGATGAGGATGGCAGGCCTGCCTGGTCTTTCTTTCTTTCTTATCCATTTGAAAAAATGTTTACTTATTAATTAATTAATTAATTAATTAATTAATTTATTTATTTATTTATTAGATATAAGTACACTGTAGCTGTCTTCAGACACTCCAGAAGAGGGTGTGAGATTCTGGAGAATCTAAATACCTCTTATGGTCTGCATATGATGTACATAAACACAGACTCAAGTATACTTCTAAATATTTAAAGATGGGTGGGGCCACTGAATGGGCTCAAGAATTAACAGCGTTGTCTCCTCTTCCAGAGAACCTAAGATCAACTACCAGCAACTATATGGTGGCCCATCTGCAGTTCCAGGGGATCAGACAGACAGACAGACAGACAGAGATAAGGATGGCAGGCCTGCCTGGTCTTTCTTTCTTATTTATTCTGTTTAAAAATGTTTATTTATTTATTTATTTTTTTATTTATGTATTTATTAGATATAAGTACACTGTAACTGTCTTCAGACACTCCAGAAGAGGATGTCAGATACTGGAGTATTTAAATCACTCTTATGGTCTGCATATGATGTACATAAATACAGCCTCACATTTACCTCTAAAAATTTAAAGATGGTTGGGGCCACTGAAAGGGCTCAACAATTCACAGCATTGTCTCCTCTTCCAGAGAACCTGGGAAAAACTACCAGCAAATATATGGTGGCCCATATCCAGTTCCAGAGGATCAGACAGACAGACAGACAGACAGACAGAGATAAGGATGGCAGGCCTGCCTGATTTTTCTTTCTTTCTTGTCCTTTTTAAAAAATGTTTATTTATTTATTAATTTATTTATTTATGTATTTATTAGATATAAGTACACTGTAGCTGTCTTCAGACACTCCAGAAGGTTTTATAAAACCTTTATAAAAAGGTTTTATAAAAAGTGTTAAATTTTTTAAAAATTAAAAAAAAAATACCAGATCACCATCACACAGCATTGGCTGTCTTCAGGTTTATCCTTTCAGCCTCCAAAACAAAAAGCAATGGCTGGCTGTTTTCAGGTGTATCCTATTCTCCAGTCTTATTTCCAACCTAAGAGCTGGGCTGAGCTGCCTCATTATGTAATTGCAAACCTTCCTTGGTTTGTCTTTTCCATTTCTAAGACTAACAGGCCTTTTTCTATTTAGAGAATATGCTCATGACTGTACTTTAGATATAGTAAATATAACTGTTGCTTATAAAACTTGTTTTCTAGGAATTTTTAAAGGGCAATGGCAGAGTTTATTTTTTAAAAATATTTATTTATTTGTGTGAGTGATGAAGCTCAGGTCTTCAAACTCGTCAGGAGGTATGATTACCTCCCCTCTCTCTCAACCCCTCTCTCTCCTCTCTCAATGATTGTGTAAGAATGTTTTGCATGTGTATGCTGTGCCCACAGACTCCAGAACAGAGTATTAGATCCCCTGGAACTGGAGATGGGCCACCATATATAATACTGGTAATTGAGCCCAGGTTCTCTGGAAGAGGAGACAATGCTCTTAATTGTTGAGCCCTCTCTGTAGCCACATCTTTCTTTCTTTTTTTTTTTTTGAGTATATGTGAGGCTGTGTTTATATACATCATATGCAGACAATAAGAATGATTTAGATTCTTCAGAATCTGACACCCTCTTCTGGACTGTCTGAAGATAGCTACAGCATACTTAAATATAATAAATATATAAATCTTTAAAAAGAAAAAGAAAAGTAAAAAAGAAAGAACAGGCCTGCCATATGCATGTTCATAGAGGAAAATGGAAGAGACCCCAATCTAACCTCAGCAGGGTGCTTCCTTCTGGATGGTAGCTCACAGTTTCATCCCAGCAAGACAGGCAAATCACTGAGTTCAAGGACAGTAAGGTTCAGGACAGCCAAGGTTAGGAAGGAAAAGGGTCTATGTTGAGAATACAAACCGACAAAAATAAAACTAGGAAAAAGGAGTGACAGTGTAACTTGGGGTAGGGTACCAAAAAGAGAAAGCTTTCTGTTACCAGTTACAAACAGCAGTAGACTTGCACCCTTCTGCCCAGGTCCCTGCCTTCCTTTCTAGGAATTCTAAGGATGCCAGGGGGTGGGGCAATCCAGATTAACTTTTTAATAACAAAGACTTGGTCTTTGATGTCTAGAGGAAGCCCTTCTCAGTGCCTTTAACTACCACTGAACTTTCAGGGCTGTGACTCAACTGTAACAAGGAACAGGGCTAAGAACCTGCAGCCTTTGAAAACAACTATTTTTTTAAAGAGGGGGACACAAATCAGCAGTAGAACCCCTCAGGTTCAGCCATAATACATGTTAGGGAAACAGCCTCAATGTCCGGAGCTGAGGTCTCATGGGTGAACTGCTTCAAGCTCTGAGTATCATTGAAAGAAAGAAAAGTTATCATGTGGTTGCTTAATTTATTTATTTTATTATTTCTATTTTTTGTTTTCTTTTGTTTTGTTTTAGAAAAGGCCTCAGTCTGTAGCTATGGCTGACCTAGGACAGACTACATGTGTTAATTAGGGTTTCACAGCTGAGAAACAGACCATACCTATGTAAGACTTAGAAAACCCAACAGTCAGTGGTGGCTTGAGCTCTTAATGAGAGCACTCTGGAGGCAGAAGCAGTCAGTTTCTGAGTTCGAGGCCAGCCTGGTTAAAGACAGGGATAGGCAGGGCTAGGCAAGGCAGGGCTGGGCTAGGCTAAGCAAGTCAAGGGGCTAGGCTAGGCTACACAAGGGGCTAGGCAATACAGACAGACAGAGAGAAAGACAGACAAGGATGGAAGGCCTGCCTGGTTTTTCTTTCTTCTTTATCCCTTTTAAAAAATGTTTATTTATTTACTTATTTATTTATCTATGTATTTTTTAGATATAAGTACACTGTAGCTGTCTTCAGACACTCCAGAAGAGTGTGTCAGATTCTGGAGAATCTAAATCCCTCTTATGGTCTGCATATGATGTACAAAAACACAGCCTCACATATACTTCTAAAAATTTAAAGATGGGTGGGGCCACTGAAAGGGCTCAACATTTAACAGCATTGTCTCCTCTTCCAGAGAACCTGGGATCAACTACCAGCAACTATAAGGTAGCCCATCTCCAGTTCCCGGGGATAAGACAGACAGACAGACAGACAGACAGACAGAGATAAGGATGGCAGGCCTGCCTGGTCTTTCTTTCTTACTTATCTTTTTTAAAACATGTTTATTTCTTTATTTATGTATTTATTAGATATAAGTACATTGTAGCTGTCTTCAGACACTCCAGAAGAGTGTGTCAGATTCTGGAGAATCTAAATCCCTCTTATGGTCTGCATATGATGTACATAAACACAGCCTCACATATACTTCTAAAAATTTAAAGATGGGTGGGGCCACTGTAAGGGCTCAACAATTAACAGCATTGTCTCCTCTTCCAGAGAACCTGGGATCAAGTACCAGCAAAAATATGGTGGCCCATCTCCAGTTCCAGGGGATCAGACAGAGAGACAGACATACAGACAGATAGAGATAATGATGGCAGGCCTGCTTCGTCTTTCTTTCTTTCTTATCCTTTTTAAGAAATGTTTATTTATTTATTTATGTATTTATTAGATATAAGTACACTGTAGCTGTCTTCAGACATCAGGAAGAAGGTGTCAGATTCTGGAGAATCTAAATCCCTCTTATGGTCTGAATATGATGTACATAAACACAGACTCACATTTACTTCCAAAAATTAAAGATGTGTGTGGCCACTGTATGGGCTCAACCATTAACAGCATTGTCTCCTCTTCCAGAGAACCTGGGATCAACTACCAGCAACTATATGGTGGCCCATCTCCAGTTCCAGAGGATCAGACAGAGAGACAGACAGACAGACATATAGAGATATCGATGGCAGGCCTGCCTGGTCTTTCTTTCTTATCCTTTTTAAGAAATGTTTATTTACTTATTTATGTATTTATTAGATAAAAGTACACTGTAGCTATCTTCAGACACTCCAGAAGAGGGTGTCAGATGCTGGAGAATCTAAATCCCTCTTATGGTCTGCATATGATGTACATAAACACAGCCTCACATATACTTCTAAAAATTTACAGATGGGTGGAGCCACTGAAAGGGCTCAACAATTAACCGCATTGTCTCCTCTTCCAGAGAACCTGGGTTCAACTTCCAGCACCTATATGGTGGCCCATCTCCAGTTCCAGGGTATCAGACAGATAGACAGACAGACAGACAGAGAGACAGAGATAAGGAAGGCAGGCCTCCCTGGTCTTTCTTTCTTTCTTATCCTTTTTAAAAAATGTTTATTTATATATTTATTTATTTATTTATTTATTTATTTATTTATTTATTTATTAGATATAAGTACACTGTGTCTGTCTTCAGACACTCCAGAAGATGGTGTCAGATTCTGGAGAATCTAAATCCCTCTTATGGTCTGTATATGATGTACATAAACACAGCCTCACATATACTTCAAAAATTTAAAGATGTATGGGGTCACTTTAAGGGCTCAACAATTAACAGCATTATCTCCTCTTCCAGACAACCTGGGATCAACTACCAGCAACTATATGGTGGCTCATCTCCAGTTCTAAGGTATCAGACAGAAAGACAGACAGACAGACAGACAAGGGTGGCAGGCCTGCCTGGTTTTTTTTCTTTCTCATCCTTTTTAAAAATGTTTATTTATTTATTTATGTATTTATTAAATATAAGTACACTTTAGCGGTCTTCAGACACTCCAGGAGAGGGTGTCAGATTCTGGATAATCTAAATCCCTCTTATGGTGTGCATATGATGTACATATACACAGACTCACATTTACTTCCAAAAATTTAAAGATGTGTGGGGCCACTGAAAGGGCTCAACCATTAACAGCATTGTCTCCTCTTCCAGAGAACCTGGGATCAACTACCAGCAACTATATTGTGGCCCATCTCCAGTTCCAGTGGATCAGAAAGACAGACAGACAGACAGACAGAGATAAGGATGCCAGGCCTGCCTGGTCTTTCTTTATTTCTTATCCTTTAAAAAAATGTTTATTTATTTATTTATTTATTTATTTATTTATTTATTTATTTATGTATTTATTAGATATAAGTACACTGTAGCTGCCTTCAGACACTCCAGAAGAGGGTTTCAGATTCTGGAGAATCTAAATCCCTCTTATGGTCTGCATATGATGTACATAAACACAGCCTCACATATACTTCTAAAAATTTAAAGATTGGTGGGACCACTGAAAGGGCTCAACAATTACCATCACTGTCTCCACTTCCAGAGAACCTGGTATCAACTATCAGCAACTATATAGTGGCCCACCTCCAGTTCCAGGGGATCAGACAGACTGTCAGACAGACAGACAGAGATAAGGATGGCAGGCTTGCCTGGTCTTTCTTTCTTTCTTATCCTTTTGAAAAAATGTTTGCTTATTTATTTATTTATGTATTTATTAGATATAAGTACACTGTAGCTGTCTTCAGACACTCCAGAAGACGGTGTCAGATTCTGGAGAATCTAAATCCCTCTTTTGGCCTGCATATTATGTACATAAACACAGACTCACGTATACTTCTAAAAATTTAAAGATGTGTGGGGCCACTGAGAAGAATGGGAGGGTAGGGAAGTGGGGGGAGGTATGGGGGACTTTTGGGATAGCATTGGAAATGTAATTGAGGAAAATATGTAATAAAAAAAACAGTGAAAAACATAACAAAACAATTAACAGCATTGTCTCCTCTTCTAGAGAATCTGGGATCAACTACCAGCAACTATATGGTGGCCCTTCTCCAGTTCCAGGGTATCAGACAGACAGACAGACAGAGATAAGGATGGCAGGCCTGCCTGGTCTTTCTTTCTTTCTTATCCTTTTTAAAAAAATGTTTATTTATATATTTATTTATTTATTTATTTATTTATTTATTTATTTATTTATTAGATATAAGTACACTGTAGCTATCTTTAGACACTCCAGAAGAGGGTGTCAGATTCTGGAGAATCTAAATCCCTCTTACGTTCTGCATATGATGTATATAAACACAGCCTCACATTTTCTTCTAAAAATTTAAAGATGGGTGTGGCTTGGAATAAGATGAGTAACCCTGAAAAAGTCAAAAAATGAAAAATCACACTGTAGGATTTGGAATATGGTGAGAAATCCTGAAAAAGTCGAAAAATGAGAAAAGCATGCAGGAGTACCTGGAATATGGTGAGAAACACTGAAAAAGTCTTAAATGAGAATATCACACTCTAGGACTTGGCATATGGTGAGAAACCCTGAAAATGTCGAAAAATGAGAAAATCATGCAGTAGGACCCAGAATATGGAGAGAAACCCTGAAAAAAAAGTCAAAAAATAAGAAAATCACGCAGTAGGACCTGGAAGCTGGTGAGAAACCCTGAAAAAGTCAAAAAATGAGAAAATCACACTGTAAGACCTGGAATATGGTGAGAAACCCTGAAAAAGTCGAAAAATGAGAAAATCACTCTGTAGGACTTGGAATATGGTGAGAAACCCTGAAAAAGTCGAAAAATGAGAAAATCACGCAGTAGGACCTGGGATTTGGTGAGAAACACTGAAAAAGTCTTAAAATAGAAAATCACACTGTAGTACTTGGAATATGGTGAAAAATACTGAAAAAGTCTTAAAATGAGAAAATCACACCTTAGGACCTGGAATATGGTGAGAAACCCTGAAAAGGTCAAAAAAATGAGAAAAATCACACTGTAGTACATGGAATATGGGTAGAAACTCTGAAAAAGTCGCAAATTATAAAATGACAGTGTAGGGCCTGGAATATGTTGAGAAAACCTGAAATATTCGAAAAATGAGAAAATGACAATGTAGAACCTGGAATACCGTAAGAAACCCTGAAAAAGTTAAAAAATGAGAAAATCACACTCTAGGACTGGAATATGGTGAGAAACCCTGAAACATCGAAAAATGAGAAAATCATGTAGTAGGACCCAGAATATGGTGAGAAATCCTGAAAAAAGTCGAAAAATGAGAAAATCACGCAGTAGGACCTGGAAGCTGGTGAGAAACCCTGAAAAAGTCGAAAAATGAGAAAAACTGTAGGACCTGGAATATGTTGAGAAACCCTGAAAAATACGAAAAAGGCAAAAATCACACTCTAGGACTTGGAATATGATGAGAAACCGTGAAAAAGTCAAAAAATGAAAAAATCACACTGTAGTACCTGGAATATGGTGAGAAACACTAAAAAAGTATTAAAATGAGAAAATCACCCAGTAGGAACTGGAATGTGGTGAGAAACCCTGAAACAGTCGAAATATAAGAAAATCAAACTTGTAGTACATGCAATATGGTGACAAACACTGAAAAAGTCGAAAAATGAGAATATCACACTCTAGGATTTGGAATATGATGAGAAACCCTGAAAAATTCAAAAATTGAGAAAATCACACTGTAGGACTTGGAATATGGTGAGAAACCCTCAAAGAGTCGAAAAATGAGAAAATCATGCACTAGGACCCAGAATATGATGAGAAACACAGAAAAAGTCTTAAAATGAGAAAATCACACTGTAGGACCTGGAATATGGTAAGAAACCCTGAAAATGTCGAAAAATGAGTAAATGACACTGTAGGAGCTGGAATATGGTGAGAAGTCATGAAAAAGTCAAAAAAAAAAAAAAGAAATACACACTTGTAGGACTTGCAATATGGTGAGAGACCCTGAAAAAGTCTTAAAATGAGAAAATCACACTGTAGGACTTGGGATATGGTGAGAAACCCTGAAAAAGTCGAAAAATTAGAAAATCAAACTGTAGTACCTGGTATATGGTGAGAAACACTAAAAAAGTATTAAAATGAGAAAATCACACAGTAGGACCTGGAATATGGTGAGAAACCCTGAAACAGTTCAAAATAAGAAAATAAAACTTGTAGTACATGCAATATGGTGAGAAACACTGAAAAAGTCGAAAAATGAGAATATCACACTCTAGGACTTGGAATATGATGAGAAACCCAGAAAAAGTCTAAAAATGAGAAAATCACACTGTAGGACTTGGAATATGGTGAGAAACCCTGAAAAAGTCGAAAAATGAGAAAATCACACTGTAGTACCTAGAATATGGTGAGAAACACTGAAAAAGTCTAAAAATAAGATAAAACTTGTAGTACCTGAAATATGATGAGAAACCCTGAAAAAGTCAAAAAATTAGAAAATCAAATTGTAGGAACTGGAATATGCTGAGAATCCCTGAAAAATTCGAAAAATGCGAAAATCACACTCTAGGACTTGGAATACGATGAGAAACCCTGAAAAAGTCAAAAAATGAGAAAATCACACTGTAGTACCTGGAATATGGTGAGAAACACTGAAAAAGTCTAAAAATAAGATAAAACTTGTAGTACCTGAAATATGGTGAGGAACCCTAAAAAAGTCGAAAAATGAGAAAATCACACTGTAGGACTTCGAATATGATGAGAAACCGTGAAAAAGTAAAAAAATGAGAAAAATACACTGTAGGAGCTGGAATATGGAGAGAAACCCTGAAAAGGTTAAAAAATTAGAATATCACAATTATAGGACCTCCAATATGGTGAGAAACCCTGAAAAAGTCAAAAAATGAGAAAACCACACTGTAGGACCTGGAATATGGTGAGAAACACTGAAAAATTCAAAAAATGAGAAAATCACACAGTAGGACCTAAATATGGTGAGAAACCGTGAAACAGTCGAAATATATGAAAATCAAACTTGAAGTACCTGCAATATGGTGAGAAACCCTGAAAAAGTCGAAAAATGAAAAAATCACACTGTAGGATTTGGAATATGATGAGAAACCATGAAAAAGTCAAAAATGAGAAAAATATACTGTAGGAGTTGGAATGTGGTGAGAAAAACTGAAAAAGTCGAAGAATAAGAAAATCACACAAGTAGGACCTCCAATATGGTGAGAAACCCTGAAAAAGTCGAAAAATGAGAAAATTACAGAGTAGGACATGGAATATGGTAAGAAAACCTTTAAAAGTCGGAAAAAGAGAAAATCACACTGTAGGATTTGGAATATGATGAGAAAACCTGAAAAAGTCAAAAAATGAGAAAATCACACTGTAGTACCTGGAATATTGTGAGAAAACACTGAAAAAGTCTAAAAATGAGAAAATCACACAGTACGACTTGGAATATGGTGAGAAACCCTGAAACAGTCGAAAAATAAGAAAATCAAACTTGTAGTACCTGCAATATGGTGAGAAAACCTGAAAAAGTCGAAAAATGAGAAAATCATACTGTAGGACCTGCAATAGGGTGAGAAATTCTGAAAAAGTCAAAAAATGAGAAAATCACACTGTAGGACTTGGAATATGATGAGAAAACCTGAAAAAATCTAAAAATGAGAAAATCACACTGTACGAGCTGGAATATGGTGAGAAACCCTGAAAAGTCAAAAAAAGAGAAAAATCACACTCTAGGACCTGGAATATGGTGAGAAAACATGAAAAATTCAAAAAGGAGAAAATCACACTCTAGGACTTGGAATATGGTGAGAAACTCTGAAAAAGTCAAAAAATGAGAAAATCACCGTGTAGGACTTGGAATATGGTGAGAAACCCTGAAAAAGTCAAAAAATGAGAAAAATCACACTGTAGTACATGGAATATGGTGAGAAACTCTGAAAAAGTCTCAAATTAGAAAATGACAGTGTAGGACCTGGAATATGTTGAGAAAACCTGAAATATTCAAAAAATGAGAAAATGACAATGTAGAACCTGGAATAAGTAAGAAACCCCGAAAATTTTAAAAAAAGAGAAAATCGCACTGTAGGACCTGGAATATGGTGAGAAACAGTGAAAAAGTCAAAAAATGAGAATATCACACTCTAGGACTTGGAATAAGGAGAGAAACCCTGAAAAAGTCAAAACATGAGAAATTCATGCAGTAGGACCCAGAATATGGTGAGAAACCCTGAAAGAAGTCGGAAAATGAGAAAATCAGGCAGTAGGACTTGGAAGCTAGTGAGAAACCCTGAAAAAGACGAAAAGTGAGAATAACAAACTGTAGGACCTGGAATATGTTGAGAAACCCTGAAAAATTCGAAAAAAGCAAAAATCACACTCTAGGACTTGGAATGTGATGAGAAATCCTGAAAAAGTAAAAAAATGAGAAAGTCACACTGTAGTACCTGGAATATGGTAAAAAAGTATTAAAATGAGAAAATCACACAGTAGGACCTGGAATATGGTGAGAAACTCTGAATAAGTCGAAAACATGAGAAAATCACGCAGTAGCGTGGAATATGGTGAGAAACCCTGAAAAAGTCGAAAAATGAGAAAATCACGCAGTAGTACTTGGAATATGGTGAGAAACACTGAAAAAGTCTTAAAATGAGAAAATCACACTGTAGGACCTGGAATATGGTGAGAAACCCTGAAAATGTCGAAAAATAAGAAATTCACACTTGTAGGACCTGCAATATGGTGAGAAACCCTGAAAAAGTCAAAAAATGAGAAAATCACACTGTAGGACTTGGAATAAAATGAGAAACCGTGAAAAAGACAAAAAATGACAAAAGTACACGGTAGGAGATGGAATATGGAGAGAAACCGTTAAAAAGTAGAAAAATAAGATATACACACTTGTAGGACATGCAATATGGTGAGAGACCCTGAAAAAGTCTTAAATGAGAAAATCACACTGTAGTACCTGGAATATGGTGAGAAACCCTGAAAAAGTCCAAAAATAAGAAATTCACACGTGTAGGACCTGCAATATGGTGAGAAACCCTGAAAAAGTTGAAAAATGAGAACATCACACTGTAGGACTTGGAATAAGATGAGACACCCTGAAAAAGTCAAAAAATGAGAAAATTTCACTGTAGGACTTGGATTAAGATGAGAAACCCTGAAAAAGTTGAAAAATGAGAAAATCACAATGTAGAAGATGGAATATGGTGAGCAATCCTGAAAAAGTCAAAAAATGAGAAAATCACACTGTGGAACCTGGAATATTGTGAGAAACTCTGAAAAAGGCGAAAAATTGGAAAAATCACACTCTAGGACTTGGAATATGATGAGAAACCCTGAAAAAGTCAAAAATGAGAAAATCAGACTGTAGTAGCTGGAATATGGTGAGAAACATGGAAAAAGTCTCAAAATGAGAAAATCACACAGTTGGACCTGCAATATGGTGAGAAACACTGAAACAGTCGAAAAATAAGAAAATCAAACTTGTAGTCCCTGCAATATGGTGAGAAACCCTGAAAAATTCCAAAAATGAGAAAATCACACTGTAAGATTTAGAATATGATGAGAAACACTGAAAAAGTCAAAAAATGAGAAAAATACACTGTAGAAGCTGGAATATGGTGAGTAAACCCTGAAAAAGTCGAAAAATAAGAAAATCACACTTGTAGAACCTCCAATATGTTGAGAAACCCTGAAAAAGTCTTAAAATGAGAAAATAACACTGTAGGACTTGGAATAAGATGAGAAACCCTAAAAAAGTCGAAAAATGAGAAAAATACACTGAAGGAGTTGGAATATGTTGAGAAACCCTGAAAAAGGCTTAAAATGAGAAAATCGCACTGTTAGACCTGGAATATGGTGAGAAACCCTGAAATATCGAAAAATAAGAAAATCAAACTTGTAGTACCTATAATATGGTGAGAAACCCTGAAAAAGTCAAAAAATGAGAAAATCACAATATAGGACTTGGAATAAGATGAGAATTTGTGAAAAAGACAAAAAAATGACAAAAACACACTGTAGGAGCTTGAATATGGTGAGAAACCCTGAAAAAGTCCAAAAATAAGAAATTCACACTTGTAGGACCTGCAATATGGTGAGAAACCCTGAAAAAGTCGAAAAATGAGAAAATCATGGACTAGGACCCAGAATATGATGAGAAACCCAGAAAAAGTCTTAAAATGAGAAAATCACACTGTAGGACCTGGAATATGGTAAGAAACCCTGAAAATGTCGAAAAATGAGAAAATGACACTGTAGGAGCTGGAATATGTTGAGAAGTCCTGAAAAAAGCCAAAAAAAAAAAAAAAAAAAAGAAATACAAACTTGTAGGACTTGTAGGACTTGCAATATGGTGAGAGACCGTGAAAAAGTCTTAAAATGAGAAAATCACACTGTAGGACTTGGAATATGATGAGAAACCCTGAAAAATTCAAAAAATGAGAAAATCACACTGTAGTACCTGGTATATGGTGAGAAACACTAAAAAAGTATTAAAATGAGAAAATCACACTGTAGGACCTGGAATATGGTGAGAAACCCTGAAACAGTCCAAAAATAAGAAAATAAAACTTGTAGTACATGCAATATGGTGAGAAACACTGAAAAAGTCGAAAAATGAGAATATCACACTGTAGGACTTGGAATATAGTGAGAAACCATGAAAAAGACGAAAAATGAGAAAAATCACACTGTAGTACATGGAATATGGTGAGAAACACTGAAAAAGTCTAAAAATAAGATAAAACTTGTAGTACCTGAAATATGGTGAGAAACCCTGAAAAAGTCGAAAATGAGAAAATCACACTGTAGGACTTCGAATATGATGAGAAACCGTGAAAAATTAAAAAAAAATAAGAAAAATACACTATAGGAACTGGAATATGGAGAGAAACCCTGAAAAGGTTAAAAAATTAGAAAATCACAATTGTAGGACCTCCAATATGGTGAGAAACCCTGAAAAAGTCGAAAAATGAGAAAAACACACTGTAGGACCTGGAATAGGGTGAGAAATACTGAAAAATTCAAAAAATGAGAAAATCACACAGTAGGACCTGAAATATGGAGAGAAACCGTGAAACAGTCGAAATATAAGAAAATCAAACTTGAAGTACCTGCAATATGGTGAGAAACACTGAAAAAGTCGAAAAATGAAAAAAATCACACTGTAGGATTTGGAATATGATGAGAAACCATGAAAAAGTCAAAAATGAGAAAAATATACTGTAGGAGTTGGAACGTGGTGAGAAAACCTGAAAAAGTCGAAGAATAAGAAAATCACACAAGTAGGACCTCCAATATGGTGAGAAACCCTGAAAAAGTCGAAAAATGAGACAATTACAGACTAGGACATGGAATATGGTAAGAAACCCTTTAAAAGTCAAAAAAAGAGAAAAACACCCTGTAGGACTTGGAATATGATGAGAAAACCTGAAAAAGTAAAAAAATGAGAAAATAACACTGTAGTAACTTTAATATGGTGAGAAAACACTGAAAAAGCCTAAAAATGAGAAAATCACACAGTAGGACTTGGAATATGGTGAGAAATCCTGAAACAGTCAAAAAATAAGAAAATCAAACTTGTAGTACCTGCAATATGGTGAGAAAACCTGAAAAAGTTGAAAAATGAGAAAATCATACTGTAGGACCTGCAATAGGTGAGAAATTCTGAAAAAGTCAAAAAATGAGAAAATCACACTGTAGGACTTGGAATATGATGAGAAAACCTGAGAAAGTCAAAAAATGAGAAAATCACACTGTAGTACCTGGAATATTGTGAGAAAACACTGAAAAAGTCTAAAAATGAGAAAATCACACAGTAGGACTTGGAATATGGTGAGAAACCCTGAAAAAGTCAAAAAATGAGAAAAATCACACTGTAGTACATGGAATATGGTGAGAAACTCTGAAAAAGTCGCAAATTAGAAAATGACAGTGTAGGACCTGGAATATGTTGAGAAAACCTGAAATATTCAAAAAATGAGAAAATGACAATGTAGAACCTGGAATAAGTAAGAAACCCCGAAAATTTTAAAAAAAGAGAAAATCGCACTGTAGGACCTGGAATATGGTGAGAAACAGTGAAAAAGTCAAAAAATGAGAATATCACACTCTAGGACTTGGAATATGGTGAGAAACCCTGAAAAAGTCAAAACATGAGAAATTCATGCAGTAGGACCCAGAATATGGTGAGAAACCCTGAAAGAAGTCGGAAAATGAGAAAATCAGGCAGTAGGACTTGGAAGCTAGTGAGAAACCCTGAAAAAGACGAAAAGTGAGAATAACAAACTGTAGGACCTGGAATATGTTGAGAAACCCTGAAAAATTCGAAAAAAGCAAAAATCACACTCTAGGACTTGGAATGTGATGAGAAATCCTGAAAAAGTAAAAAAATGAGAAAATCACACTGTAGTACCTGGAATATGGTAAAAAAGTATTAAAATGAGAAAATCACACAGTAGGACTTGGAATATTGTGAGAAACTCTGAATAAGTCGAAAACATGAGAAACTCACGCAGTAGCCTGGAATATGGTGAGAAACCCTGAAAAAAGTCAAAAATGAGAAAATCACGCAGTAGTACCTGGAATATGGTGAGAAACACTGAAAAAGTCTTAAAATGAGAAAATCACACTGTAGGACCTGGAATATGGTGAGAAACTCTGAAAATGTCGAAAAAATAAGAAATTCACACTTGTAGGACCTGCAATATGGTGAGAAACCCTGAAAAAGTCAAAAAAATGAGAAAATCACACTGTAGGACTTGGAATAAAATGAGAAACCGTGAAAAAGACAAAAAATGACAAAAGTACACGGTAGGAGATGGAATATGGAGAGAAACCGTTAAAAAGTAGAAAAATAAGATATACACACTTATAGGACATGCAATATGGTGAGAGACCCTGAAAAAGTCTTAAATGAGAAAATCACACTGTAGTACCTGGAATATGGTGAGAAACCCTGAAAAAGT